>NW_016910138.1:8802-41905 GCF_001483705.2 Eufriesea mexicana
GGATGTTCTGTATTCTGTAGCAATACCAGAATGAGAAAAGACAAATACGTTACAGCTACGGATATTAACGACTGACCACTCTGTACTATGTATAGCCACTGTCTGTGTACTGTAGTCTTTTGAAGAATTTGTTCAATGATGAACTTTATATCTCAGTATTTCAAGAATAATCAGTGTGTGCATTAGTAGTAGATAAAGATATTTACTATTCCCAGTACAGTACTTGTTGCGTCCACCAATACAGCAGAGTAGCCCTCGGAATAATCTTTTCAGTGATGATATCAATTCCACGGAATTTCTATAGCAATCCATGTATACTCTAGCTACAGATAGAGATAGTTGCAATTCCCGGTACTGTAGTTGGTACATCCACCAACAGAGAATCGTAGCCATTGGATTAATCTGTTCGCAGACGTTTTATATCCTATTATAACTCTAGGGTGGCAAAGGACCAACCCATTGTCGCTCGAGGTACTAACAATTGACGAAAAAGTACTCAGTACAACCATTATCACAGAACTGTAGCAGTTGGAACAATTTCTTCAATGAGAAGTTAAGTATAACTGCAATTCAATAGTAAACAATGTATAGTACGATTGTGGCTACAGACATCTACAACTCACTGCACGTTACTTAGTACATCCACCAGCAGGGCACTGTAGGCGTTCTGTGAATATGTAAGGTGATGATTAATATTCTATAGCAATTGCAGAATGACAGACGGCAGATCCGTCATTGCTCGAGATATTAGCAAGTGTCATATAAGTACAGAGTCCAGCGATCACCACATTTATCTCTTCAGTGATGACTAAAGTTCCACTGCGTTTCTATAATATCCAATGGGTGCACCAGATACGGCTATAGATAAAAACAATTGCCCATACGGTATCTGGTACATCCACCAATATGGTACTGCAGCAGTTGGATTAAGCTGTTCAATGTCCATTTCTATTCTATTATAATTCCAGAATTATAAAGGACAGATCCGCTTTAGCACAAGATGTTAACAATTGACATAACAGTTCATGACTGAGTACAGCCATCAACACAGTACATTAGCCGTTAGGACTAATTTCATCAATGATGTATGAAATTTTGCAGCAACACCAGACTAATCAGTGTATGGTACTTTTCTGGCTAGAAATATCTACATTTGGCAGTACCATCCATAGCATATCCATCAACAGAACACTGTAGCCGTTGAATTAACCTGTACAAATATGACTTCGATCCTTTAGCGCATCTAGAATGTCAAGGGCAGTTCCATAAAATCTCGAGATAATAACAATTGTCGTAACAGTACAGAGGTGAGCAATCGCAACAGTACTGCGACGCTTCAGTAATCACTTCACTGATGATATAAATTCCATAATGGTTCTAGCGTAATCAATGTGTGCTTCATTTACAGCTAGAGGAGATTACTGTTCCCTGCTCTGTAGTCGGTACATCCACGTTTAGAGCAACCTAGCCACTCGATTTATGTGATCAGTATTGCTTCATATCCTTTAGCATTTCGGCAGTGACAAAAGGCTGACACACTATGGCTGGAGAAACTAACAATTGACATAAGAGTACTGAGTGCAGCCGACATCGCAGTACGTTAGCCGTACGAATAATTTCTTCAGTGATATACTATATTTAACTGCAATTCCAGTATAATGAATATATTGTAAGGCTATGGCTAGTGATATTTACAATTGACGGTACTGTACCTACTTCACCCATCAATAGTGCACAGTAGCCGTTATATTAACCTGTGCTGTTGTGGTTTGGATTCTATAGGGACACTAGAATGGCAACACACAGAACCGTTAGAGCTCGAGAAATTAACAATTGACGAAACGGTACTGGGTACGTCCATCATCACAGCTCTTTAGACGTTGAAATAATTTGTCCACTGATAACATAAATTTATCTGCAATACTAGAACAGTCCATGTATACTACGGCTATGACAAGAGATATTAACAATTGAGGGTACGGTACTTAGTACGTCCATCAACAATTCGCTGTAGTCGATGGACTGACCTGTTCAACAATGATTTGGATTCTGTAGCAATTCTAGAACGAGAAAAGTCATATCCGTTATAGCTCGAGGCATTAACAGCTGAGAACTCAGTAATATGTACAGCAACCGTAAGGTTACGGTATCCGTTGGATTAATTTGCTCACTGTCGATTTATATTCTACAGCAGTTCTAAATTAATCAATGTACACGTCAGATATGGCTAGAGATATTTAAACCCCCCAGTACGGTATTTGGTACATCCACAGATAGAGCACTGTAGCCGTTATGTTCATCTGTTCAGTGATGATTGCAGTACCGCAGTGGCCTAGAATAACTAGTGTGTACATGAGATACGAATACGGACATTTACATTTTCCAGTACGGTACTTGGTACATACAATGGTAGAGCATTGTAGCAGGTGGATTAGCTGTTCAGAGATGCTTTATACGCTACTGTAATTCTAGAGGGAGGGAGAACTGATCAATTATCGCTCGAGATGTTACCTAGTGACGACAAAACAGTGAGTAGAACCATCATCACAGATCTTTAGCCGTTGGACTAATTCAATCACTGAGATATTAAATTTAACAGCATCTCTAGAATAATCAATGTATGGTACTGTTATGGCGAGAGATATTTACAACTGAATGCACGCGACTTGTTACATCCAACAGAAGAGCGCTGCAGCCGTTGATTAACCTGTACAGCTATGAATAGTGGTCTATAGCGACTGTAGAATGACAAAAAGGCATATACGCTATAGCTCGAGATATCAACAATTTAAATATAATTACAATGTACCGCCATCTTCACAGTACCCTTGCCGTTGTATTAATCTGTCCAGTGATGATATAAGTTCCACAGTAACTCTAGGATATTCGATGTGTAGACCAAGTGTGTCTAGAGATATTTACAATTCCCAGTAAGGTAACTGGTACATCCACCTGTAGACCATTGTAACCAGTGGATTGTTCTGTCCAGTAGTGGTTTATATTCCACAGTGGTTCTAGTATAATCAACGTGTACGTTAGATATGGCTAGAGATATTAATTATTCACATTACGGCAGCTGGTGTGTCCACCAAAAGACTACAGCAGCCGTTGTATTAGCTTTTCCCATGACGATTTAGGCTCTATGGCTTTCCTAGAATGACAGAAGACTGATCCATTACATCTCGAGGCATTAACAATTGAGGAAACCGTACTGAGAACAACCGTCATCACTGTACATTAGCCGTTGCAACAATTTCTTCACTGATAATGTAAATTTAGCAGCAATTCCAGAATAATCAATGCATAGCACGGTTATGTATACAGTTATTGAAAGTTGAGAGTAGGTTACAATGTGCATCCATCAACAGTGCACTATAGGCGTCGGAATAATCCGCTCAATGATGATTTGAGTCGTGTAGCATTTCTAGAATAACAAAAGGCAGATGCGTCACAGCTCGTGTCATGAACATGTCACGAAACAGTATTGAATACAGCTATCACCAGAGTGCTCATGCCATTGGACTAACCTTTTCACTGACAAACTAATCCTAGCACCAATTCTAGAATAACCAATACATAGTACGGTTATGGCCTGTGACAATTAGAACTGACTGTACGGTACTTGGTGCAACAAACAACGGTGCACTTTAGCAGTTGTGTTAATCTGTTCAGTGATGACGTGTACTCTGTAGCTACCCTAGGTTGGCAAAGGAATGACCCATTATCGCTCGAAACATTTATAATAGGCGAAACAGCACAGAGTACATCCATCCCCACCGAGCTGCAGCCGTCTGATTAATATGTTCAGTGATGATGTAAATTCCAAAGCAAGTCATAGCGTAACCAATGTATAGTACTCTTATGGCTAGAGGAATTTACATTTCCACGTACCATAGATAGTACATCCCCCAATAGAGAGCTGAATCCTTTGGATTAATCTGTTCATTGATGATGTAAATACCATTTCAATTCTAGAGTGACAAAGGACTGCATACATTATCGCTCGAGACATTAGAAATCAACTAAACCATACTGTTTACAGCCTGTGACACGGTACTTTGGTTGCAAGAATAACCCTTTCGCTGACAACTTAAGATTAACGGTAATCCTAGAATAACGAATATAAGGTGCCGTTATGGCTTGTGGTATTTGCAATTGATATTGCGGTTCCTTGAACGTCCATCAACGGCGTCCTGCAGCCGTTGAATCAGCCGTAAATGTGACGATGTAGATTCTATAGCAATTCCAGAATGACAAAAGACATATCCGATGTATCTCGAGATACTAACAATTAACATAACAGTATTGTATACAGCCATCATAATAGCACTACAGATGCTGGATTAGTTTATTCTGCGATGATTTAAATACCACAGTCGTTCCGGGATAATGAATGTATACAACAGTTATGGCTGGGGTTATTTACTGTTCTCATTATATTACTCTGTACATTCACCAATAAAGCACGGCCGCCATTGGAATAGTATGTTCGGTGATCATTTAAATCCTGTTGCAACTCTAAAATGAGATAGGACTGTCCCATTATCTTCCGAGATATTAGCAATCGATCAAACAGAAATGAGGAAGGCCATCACAACAATACCATAACGTTGGAATAATATTTCCACTGATAATTTAATTTTAACAGCAATTCAAGGGTTATCAGTATTCTATAGTATATACAAGTATTCTTGAATTATGGCTATAGACGTTTGCAATTTCCAGTTCGATTGTTGGCACCTTCACCAACAGAGCAATGTCGCCATAGGATCTCTCTGCTCATTAATGACGAGAACCTTATTGCATCTCTAGAACGACAAAGGTCTTACTCTTTTAACCCTCGAGACATTAACAATTGCCAAAACAGTACCCTGTACGGCCATCGATACTGTAAAATAGCAGTTGGCATAATTTGTTCACTGATAACTTAAATTCAACATCAACTCTAGATATATCTATGTTTAGTACGGTTATGGCTGGAGGTATTTACAATTGACAGGACTGTTCTTAGTACATCCGTCAGCAGAGCACTGTAGCCGTCGTATTAACCAGGGCAGTGATGATTTAGATTCTTTAGCATTTATAGAGTGACGAAAGTGAGATCCGCTAGAGCTCGGGACATTAGCAATTGGTATAAAAGTACTGAGTACAAACTTCATCACATTACTGCTGCCGCTGGAGTAATCTGATCACTGATCATTTAAATTCCACATTAGTCCTAGAACGAGAGATGTGTACATCAGTTAGGTCTGGAGATATTAACAATTCCCAGCTCAACAGTTGGTACAATCACCAATAGCGCACTGTAGCCATTGGATTGATATTTTCAGTGATGGCCTGTTTTCTATTGCATCTCTAGAATGGCAAAGGCCTCACCCATCATCACTCGAAATATTAGCAAACGAAGCAAGAGTACTGGGTGCAGCCATCGCCGGAGTGCTATATCCGTTGGATTATATTGTTCACCGGTAACTTCATTTCAACTGCACCTCCACAATAATCAATGTATAATTCGTTTTTGGTTCGAGACATTTGCATTTGACAGCAAGGCTCTCAGTACGTCCACCAATAGAGAATTCCAGCTGTTGGATTAATCTGTTCAGTGGTGACTTGAATTTCACAGCAGATCTAGATTAATCAACGTATTCATCTTTTATGGATAGAGATGGTTATTATTCCCGGTAAGGTACTAAAACATTTATAATAGGCGAAACAGCACAGAGTACATCCATCCCCACCGAGCTGCAGCCGTCTGATTAATATGTTCAGTGATGATGTAAATTCCAAAGCAAGTCATAGCGTAACCAATGTATAGTACTCTTATGGCTAGAGGAATTTACATTTCCACGTACCATAGATAGTACATCCCCCAATAGAGAGCTGAATCCTTTGGATTAATCTGTTCATTGATGATGTAAATACCATTTCAATTCTAGAGTGACAAAGGACTGCATACATTATCGCTCGAGACATTAGAAATCAACTAAACCATACTGTTTACAGCCTGTGACACGGTACTTTGGTTGCAAGAATAACCCTTTCGCTGACAACTTAAGATTAACGGTAATCCTAGAATAACGAATATAAGGTGCCGTTATGGCTTGTGGTATTTGCAATTGATATTGCGGTTCCTTGAACGTCCATCAACGGCGTCCTGCAGCCGTTGAATCAGCCGTAAATGTGACGATGTAGATTCTATAGCAATTCCAGAATGACAAAAGACATATCCGATGTATCTCGAGATACTAACAATTAACATAACAGTATTGTATACAGCCATCATAATAGCACTACAGATGCTGGATTAGTTTATTCTGCGATGATTTAAATACCACAGTCGTTCCGGGATAATGAATGTATACAACAGTTATGGCTGGGGTTATTTACTGTTCTCATTATATTACTCTGTACATTCACCAATAAAGCACGGCCGCCATTGGAATAGTATGTTCGGTGATCATTTAAATCCTGTTGCAACTCTAAAATGAGATAGGACTGTCCCATTATCTTCCGAGATATTAGCAATCGATCAAACAGAAATGAGGAAGGCCATCACAACAATACCATAACGTTGGAATAATTTTTCCACTGATAATTTAATTTTAACAGCAATTCAAGGGTTATCAGTATTCTATAGTATATACAAGTATTCTTGAATTATGGCTATAGACGTTTGCAATTTCCAGTTCGATTGTTGGCACCTTCACCAACAGAGCAATGTCGCCATAGGATCTCTCTGCTCATTAATGACGAGAACCTTATTGCATCTCTAGAACGACAAAGGTCTTACTCTTTTAACCCTCGAGACATTAACAATTGCCAAAACAGTACCCTGTACGGCCATCGATACTGTAAAATAGCAGTTGGCATAATTTGTTCACTGATAACTTAAATTCAACATCAACTCTAGATATATCTATGTTTAGTACGGTTATGGCTGGAGGTATTTACAATTGACAGGACTGTTCTTAGTACATCCGTCAGCAGAGCACTGCAGCCGTCGTGTTAACCAGGGCAGTGATGATTTAGATTCTTTAGCATTTATAGAGTGACGAAAGTGAGATCCGCTAGAGCTCGGGACATTAGCAATTGGTATAAAAGTACTGAGTACAAACTTCATCACATTACTGCTGCCGCTGGAGTAATCTGATCACTGATCATTTAAATTCCACATTAGTCCTAGAACGAGAGATGTGTACATCAGTTAGGTCTGGAGATATTAACAATTCCCAGCTCAACAGTTGGTACAATCACCAATAGCGCACTGTAGCCATCGGATTGATATTTTCAGTGATGGCCTGTTTTCTATTGCATCTCTAGAATGGCAAAGGCCTCACCCATCATCACTCGAAATATTAGCAAACGAAGCAAGAGTACTGGGTGCAGCCATCGCCGGAGTGCTATATCCGTTGGATTATATTGTTCACCGGTAACTTCATTTCAACTGCACCTCCACAATAATCAATGTATAATTCGTTTTTGGTTCGAGACATTTGCATTTGACAGCAAGGCTCTCAGTACGTCCACCAATAGAGAATTCCAGCTGTTGGATTAATCTGTTCAGTGGTGACTTGAATTTCACAGCAGACCTAGATTAATCAACGTATTCATCTTTTATGGATAGAGATGGTTATTATTCCCGGTAAGGTACTTGACACATTCCCCAATGGAGCACCCTAGTCAAAGGATTAGTTTGTTCAGTGGTGATTAATATGCTATTCCATTTCTAGAATGAAGAAGGGATGACACATTGTCTCTCGAGATATTAGCAAATGACGGAAAAGTAATGAGTACAGCCATCGTCACAGTACTTTATAAGTTGGACTTATCTGCTTTAAAATAATTTAAATTTAAGTGCAAATCGAGAATATTCAATGTATGGTAATGTTGTTGCTGGTGTAATTTGTAACAAAGAGTACGTCTGCCAATACGTCAGCCAGTAGAGCACTGTAGCCGTTGGATTCGTCTGCCTAATGTTGATGTAAATTTCACAGTAGTTGGAGAATAATCAACTTATATATCAGATATGGCCAGAGGTATTGAAAATTCCCAGTACGGTAGTTGTTACGACCACCAATGGAGCGCTTTAGCCGTTGAATTTATCTATTCAGTGATGATTTAAGTTCTCCTGAAATCCTTGCGTGGTGAAGGACTGACCCGGCATCGCACGAGATATTAACAATTTACGAAACAGTACTGAGTACAGCAATCATATCAGTATTGTAGACGATGGACTTATTTGTCATCTGATATCTTATGTTTAACAGAAATGCTAGAATAATAAATGTATAATACCGTTATGGCTAGAGACATTTACAAATGTCATTACGCTACATAGTGCATCCATTAACCGAGCACAGTAGCCGTGGATTAACCAGCTCGATTATGATGTAGACACAATAGCAACTTTAGAATGACAAAAGACGTATCCGTTACAGCTCGAGATACCTACAAATGACCTATAAGTACTGTGCACATCCGTCATAGCAGTATTACAGCCGTTGAATTAATTTATTCGCTTATGACTCAAATTACACAGTTGTTCTAGAATAATCAATTTATATATCAGACATGGCTTATATTGTCACTTCCACTGAGAGAGCAATGATCCACTGAGAGAGTAATGTAGCCATTGGATTAATCCCTTCGGTGATAATCTTTATTCAATTAAAATTCTAGAATTATAACGGACTGACTCATTGTCGCTCCAGACATTAACAGGTAACGAAACAGTACTGTGTGCGTCCTTCATCACAATACTATAGACGTTAGCTTAATTTGTTCACCTATGATGTAAGTTCCAAAGCAGGTCTGGAATAATCAGTGTTGTGGTAGCTGTTACATAGATCTTTGTGTACATATGTGTTGAGATGAGTGGAGCTCGTATGGCCGGTATTCCAATGTGTGGTGAATTCAGATTATCATTGTGGTGGTAGTTGTGATAGTGTGATCGGTGTAAGGGTGAAGAACATTTGTGAGAAAGTATAAATGTCTGGGAAGAGTATGCTTAAGTGTCGTGGAAAGTAGTTAGTGCTTGGAGGACATTCAACGGTAAAGCACTTATTGTGTAAGTGAGTAGTGTCTAGTTCATATCGTACAGAGGAGAGAGTCCATTTTTACTAATTCTGCTGTAATCTGTGTTCTGCTACTAAACGCTAAAATTAATATTCTTACTACTTCATCCACCATTAACGATTGGTGGCAGAGCGTGGATATAATATGTAGGACTCTAAAAGGACATTCCAGAAAATTGTAATGTGACGGACGCGTTGGATATCGCATATGTTGTACCGCCCATTGATTCAAATTATTTTATATGGGAAGAAAATGTAGAAGGTATTCTACGATCAAGACGGATACGGAAGGGAGTTATTAAGGCAGAACCATTCACAAAGCCAGTCGAGGGAGAATTAAATCATGAAGAGAAATATAATATTCTGATGAACGGGATGAAAATAATCATGCAGCTATGGCAATTACTGTTAACACGATGTGCGAGCCGCAATTAATATGATACAATAAAGTAAAAATATCTGAAAAACTCTGTTTGACAATCACGGGAGTTGTGGCTCTGGACACGGAAGAAATAATGGCGCTATCCCTTAATGAACTGTTGAATATCAAAATGTTGAACGAATAGGCCGCTGAAATGTTCCTGAACAGGGCAGAAGCTTTAAAAAACCAATTTAAACAGCTGGGAAGGAATGCTGACGACTATGAATTTAAAGTGTATGTATTACGAGGAATTCTGCTCTAGTATGAACCAAACGTGAGGATACTAGCCTCGCAGAGGAATAAGTCTGTAACTTATATAAGATATGCATTAAAACAAGAAGCTAGAAGAGCAGGGTGTGAAGGAGGTACTTATAATGAATAAGAGACAGTGAGGGAAGTGAAAGAGAGGAATAGTAGAGAATGTTATAGCTACAGCTGCGGTGTCAAGGGAATCATGGCGCCTGCCTGTAATCGAAGTACAAAATGTTTCTGCCATCAGTCATTCGATAACATAGCAGTAAATTGTCGCCGACATAAGGAAAGTGAACGCCACTGAGAGGAGGGCCAGAAGGAGACTTTTATGCTGGCAATCGTGGAGGAATTATGAGACAATGTCGTCAAAGGTTAGATTCCTCCCTAGATACCCGCGAAGAAGCAGTAAAGGGAATTAGTGTATTTTCAGACAGTGACAAATTATACGTGGTGAGTGTGAAGAATGGAAATGAAGTAAACGAATGTGAGGATAATAATTGTCTTCAATGGCTGCTGGATTCTTCACCTGCAAGCCATATGACTTATAACGAATTAATTTGTGACAATTATGATTAAGAGGAACGAAAAGTTAGTATCGCAGGCAACGAAAGAAAGAAGTTATCCTCGAACGGAATCGGAGATATCAATGTCAAACAAGCTTTTCGCAATAATAGTTTGAAGTTATGAAATATATTGCACGTACCAGGATGGAAGTTCAATTTGCTTTCAGTAGCGAAAATAACTGACCATGGCTACAATTTGTATTTCAATATATATGGAACAATAGTATGCAACAAATTAAGTGGCATTCAGATGATAGCGGTAATAGAAAAAAACGCGTATTATGTGAAGATATCTATAAACTCTGAGAGGACTGTGCCAGTATCGACAGTAAATGAGGTATGGCACTAACGGTTAGGACATTGAAATAAAGAAGTCGTGGACGAAACAAGAAGAAAAAATCTGGCATTTTGGATTAATTGTTCATGGGAAGATGCATGCGAACCATGTCTACATGGAAAAGCACTTATGATGCCGCATCCGCGAACTAATGATTCATCGGCAAAACGTAATTTGGAACTACGGCATGCAAGTTTGATAGGTCCAATCAAACCCACGTTCTACGGAAAGGAAAATTGCATATGCAGTATCATCGATTATCATTCGAGAATGATGTTTGTAAAGCTTCTGAGGGATAAAAGTGAAGTTGCTGAAGGATTAAGGAGAATAATAAAGTTAAAGGGACATCAGATGGAACTATGATTGAAGAGGATTATGTGAGACAAATGTGGGGAATATTTAGGCGAAGAATTAAGCAGCTGGCTTGACTCAAAGGGATTTATTCACGAATGGAAGCCTCCCGCGACAGCTCAATATAACGAATTTGCGGAAAGTGTGAACAGGACAGTCATCGAGAGAGCCAGGGCGATACGGTTATATTTGAAATTAACTCGTATTTTTTGGGTAGAGGCAACCAATACAGCGGTATGCATTCGAAATCGGAATAAATCGCACGAAAATGATAAAAAGCCATATGACGTTTGGTACAAAAAGCAACCTAACGTAAAGCACATACGACGATTTCGGTGTCTAGTGTTTAATATGTAAAGGAGAAAGTTAGAAAAAATTTAAATTAAACGCTTTATAAGGAATATTTGCTGGATATAGCGGAAATAGTACATACCTGATATACATACCAGGCACAAGAAATATAAAGTGCGACCGTGACGTAAGATTAGATGAAGAAAGGAACGGATCGGATTGCTTCGGCAGAAAGAAGGAAAATGTGAAAGTAATGGACGACTAATTCTTGTTAATTTTGATTTAGAGAAAGGTCAAGTCGTTAGCGGGGCTTCTCATGGGAATTTTGAAGATGAAATACAATTACGAATTAGAATGATTGACGAGGGAAGTGCCAGTGAAGCGGAAAGCATCGATTACAGAGATGCAAGGATTGAAATCCACAAAGGTATGGACACGAGGGCAGAGCAAAATAATGAAATTGAAGGAATAACTATGGAACAAGTAGAGCCGACAACCAGAAGAGAGGCTGGAAGGCCCAAGAATGTGACGAAGGTAGCAATTATTGTAAAAGAATTTCTGTGCAGGCGTGTGCAAGAAGAATTGGGTGAACAAAGGGACGTAAGAAAATCTTCATGGTTTAAAAATTGAAAAGCAAGGAGAAGAGTTGAAGAAAAAACTCCTATTACCATAACAGAGGCACGAAAATCTCCAGAATGGGATCAATGGAGGGAAGCAATAAGAAGTGGGATAGAATCATTAGACAAGCATCAGTAGATGCATCCATTAAGTCGACTGAAAGACAAAAATGTGATTAGGCGTAAGTGGAACGTTAACCTAAAAGAAAATTATGATGCTTTAGAAAGAAGATACAAACCACAATTAGTGGGATTAGGCTGTACCCGAAGACCTGGGTCAGATTACGTGCAGACATTCTCACCAGCAATTAGAATGCAGACATGGCGATTGTTAATCTGCATATGTACAGAACATAAAAGAAGGATCAAGTGTTATCACGAAAAAACTTCATTTCTGCATGGAACTTTGGACGAAGAATTTTACATGGAGACTACTGATGGTATTAAAAAGAAAAAGGGAAATGTCTGTAAACGAAAGGAGAGTATCTATGTCCGAAACAAGCGACTACGTGCTGGAATACCTGTTTAACTGATACTTTGTTACTGATTGGTACAAAGCAGTGTGTACATGATCCATGTCTATTCCTTATAAGAAAAGGAAACAATTTTCTAAGCTGAGGCATACACGTGGACGATATTGCCATAATCAATAGTGACGAACTATTTGAAGAAAAATATACTAATATATTAAAGGATCGTATCGAATTAAAGCACCTTGGTGTAAGTAAACAATTATTGGGAAGAGAATTAAATTCCAAAGATCAAAAATTAATCATTAGACAACAAAGCTATATGAAACGTCTATTGAATGCATATCGAATGAGTAATTGTTACGCGGTAAGTACGCCTATCGATGTAAATCAGAAATTGAGCGAAGAAGATGGTAGCCCGATGAGCGATGAAGAAAATTATCAAGAGCTGCTAGGAAGATTAATGTACTTAAGTGTATCAACGAGACCCTCTATTTCGTTTGCAGTAAGCTGTTTACCAAAATTGAGCAAAAATTCAAGAACATTACACATGAACGCATTGAAGAGAGAACTCCGATAATCGAGAGGGTCAATAAATTATCAAATGGAATATGAGAACACAAATCAGAAGAAAGGATTAAATTGTATCACTGACGCCTCATGGGGCTGTACTGCGGGTGCCAAGTCATGCAGTGGTATTTTAGTTTACCGAAATAAAGATCTGGTCCATTGGAGGAGGAAAAAGCAACAGACAGTTGCACCCTCTTCCACTGAAAGCGAATTAGTGGCAACGATGGAAGGATTAAAGGAAATCCCGTAGATGAGTGACTTGTTTTAAGAGATTGGAATGCCGTGAGAATGCAAATAATTAAAATGCGATAATTTAATCGCTGTTAAACAGGCGAATGGTGGCATATTCAAAGCAAAGACAAAATTATTAAAGAGAAATTATCATAATATTAAGGAAATTGTATCCAATTATATAGGGTGGGTGGCACATGCACCCAAAGAAAGTATGGATGCAGGTTCAATGACTACAGCTTTGAGTGGATGAAATTCATTAATGAATATAGAAAGCTTTATGTGTGTAAGAACCTGTGCAACAAAGGAGGGGAGATTGTGGCAGTGGTCACATAGAATTCTGAGTATAGATATTTTGGGATAAGTGGAGCAGGTTTGCATGGGATTGTAATGTGTAATGGATTCAGGCATAATTGTGGTGGTAGCTCTCATAGTTTAATTGAAGTAAGTGAGAAGAGTGATTGTGTGGAAGGATATATGCGTGTGACGGATATGATCACTTGTTTTGAAAAACATTTCGAGCTTGCCCAACAAGCTCAATCCATGTCTAGGGAAGGAGAAGTTGTGTGTAGGGTAGTCATGTATACGTTATGTCGTGGAGAGAAGCGAGTCTATTTTAGTATTTCAGCTATAACTCGCGTTTCGTTATTAAGCGTTTAAATAAATATTGTTATTATTTCACCCACCACTAACAAATTTATAATACGTTCATTCCTGGAGATATTTTCAGCTGACATTGCGGTTCCTTGTACATCCAGCAACAGAGCACTGTAGCCGTTGGGTTAACAAGGTAAATGATGACACGGCTTCAATAGCAGCTCTAAAATGACAAAAGAGACGTACGTTACAGCTGGTAATATTAACAAAATATATAACGGTACTGAGTACAGACATCATAAGAGTACTGTAGCCGTTTTGCTAATATGTTCACTCATCATTTAAATTCCGCAGCGGCTCTAAGGTATGCAATGCATAGATCGGTTACGGCTACTGATATTTGGAATTGGTAGTGCGATACCTGGTAGTCCAGCTACAGAGCACTGTAGCTATTGGATTAGTATGTTCAGTGATGTAAATTGTATAGCAATTCTAGGATCATTAAGGTCTGACCCATCATAGCCCGCGACATTAAAAATTTATAACACAGTACTGAGTATAGCCAACGTCACAGAGATGTATCAGTTGGATTAACCATACAACTGGTGATTTAAGTTCCACAGCATCTCCTGATTAATTAATGTATAGAAGTGCTATGGCAACAGCTATCTACAATTAGCAGGACGGTGCTAAGGGTATCCACAAACACAGCTCTGTGGCCGTTGGTTTGATCCGTGCACTTTTGATATATACCATGTTCCAGTTCTGGAATGTCCAACGGGTAGATCGTATGTCGGTATTGGTATTGGCAAATGGCAATACGATACAGAGTGTAGCCGTCTACACAATGCTATAGCCGTTAAATTAATCTGTTCACTGACCATTTAAGTTCAACAACAATGGTTGAATTACCAATGGATAGAGCAATTGCCTCTGGCGACATTGACATATGTCGGTGCTGAGATATGTAAATCCGTCAAGAGGGCACTGAAGCAGTTAGTCCTATCTGCTCACTGATGATTTTGGCAGAACAGCAGTTCTTGAATGATTAATGTATAGATCATATATCGGTAGTGATATTGACACATGACAATATAGTACCGAGGGCAGCCATCATTTCAGTACTGAGCAGTTGGAATAATTTGTTCACTAATAACTTAATTTCCACAGCAATTATAGAATAATCGACGCATAGTACGGGTACATATAGGGATATATACAATTGACAATACGATTGTTAGAACATAAATCAACAGGTCTCTGTTGCCGTTCCAGGAATCCCCTCACATATTATCTGCATTCTACATCAACTCTAGAATGAAAGTAGACAGATCCATTATCCCTAGAGTCATAAGCATTTGACAACACCGTACTGAGTACAGCCAAAGTCGCAGTACAGTATTTGCTGGAATATCTTGCCCATAAGTAATTTAAATACCACAGCCATTCTTGTATAATGAATGCATAGTACTGTTATTGATAGGGACGCTCACTGCTGACAGTACGGTACTAAGTACATCCATCGAAAGAGCACTGCATCCGGAGGACTATTCTCTTCAGTGATTGTGTGGATTCTACAGATACTCTTAAATGGCAAACAACGCGTCCCTAATATCTTCAGGCATTAACAATTGGCGCAGCAGGACTGAGTTCAGCTATCATCACTGTAATGTAGGCGTTGGAATTGTATGTTCACTTATGATGTAAGTTCTACAGCATTTCTGGATCAATCAGTGCATAATACGGATGCGGCTGGAGATGTTTAAACATTACATTGCGGTAATTAGTAAATCCGCCAACTGAGCCCTGTTCCCATTTGATTAAGCTGCATGCTGATGATTTACATTTTACAGCATTTTTACAGCGAAAGAAGGCAGATACGTTACCCCTCGGCATATAAACAATTGACAACACAGTACTCATTACAGCAAGCATGACAGTACTGCAGCCCTTGAATTACTTAGTCCACTGGTGATGTAAATTCCAGAGGAAATCTAGAGCAATCTGCCTATATTACGGTTATGTCTAGAGATATTTACAGTGGACAGTACGGTGCGTATTACGTACACCAACAGAGTATTTTAGCTATTAGGTTAATCTTTTCGCTGATGATATATGTTCTACATCAATTCTAGAAGGGGAAAAGGCAGATCTATTACCGATGGCAGTATTAACAATTGAGGACGCAGTACTGGGTTCAGCCGTCACCACTATACTGCAGCCCTTAAAATGACATGTTCATAGATGATTTAATTTCCACAGCCAATCCAAAATGAACAATCTATAGCACGGTTACGGCTAGAGATATTCACAACTGACAGTCCGGTTCTTAGTCCAGCTACCATCAGGGCACTGTAACCGTTGGATTAATCTGTTCAATGATGATTTAGTTCTTATAGCAATCCTAGAATGACAAATGACGGATGCATTATAACGTCAAGCAGTAACAATTAGTATTTCAGGACCGAGTCAGACATCATTACAGTACCGTAGGCGTTGAATTAATTGTGCCCACTGATGACATATATTCTACAGCAGTTCCAGAATGATCAATGTATGGAACGACATGGCTAGGGATATATACAACTGTCAATACGGTAGTCAGTATAGCCACCATAAGAGCATTGTAGACGGTGTATTATTCAGTTCAGTCACGATACATATTTTGAAGCAAATCTACAATGACACACTACAGTTCCTTTATATATCCAGGGATTAACAGTTGACACACTATGATTGAGTACAACCATCATGAATGTATCGCAGGCGTTGGATTAGCTTCGTTCGCTGACGATTTAAATTCCGCTGCAATTCTAGGTTGATCAATGTATAGAACGTGTGCGTCAAGAGATATTTACAATTGACAGTACTGTACTCGGTACATCTACCGACAGAGCACTGTTGCTGTAGGAATAACCTGTTCATTGTTGAGCCATCTTCTACAGCAATACTAGAAAGGAATATGCAGATCAATTATCCCTCCACATATTTACAATTGACAACGCAGTACAGAGTACAGTCAACATCACTTTACTGCAGCGGATAGATAAATTTGTTCACATACGATTTAAATTTCGCAGCCATTCTGGAATAATCCTTACATAGGACGGTTGTAGCTTGATATGTTTACAATTGATAATACGTTACTCAGTACATCTACCAACAGAGCTCACCTACCGTTGGATTATTACGTTGAATGACGATTCAGTTTCTATAGCAGTTCTAGAAAGACAAAGGACTTATCCATTATAGCACGAGATATTAGCAATTGATATCACTGTAGTGAGTACAGCCGTCACCTCACTGCTCTAGCATTCCGATCGTTTTGTTCATTGATGATGCGAATTTCAATGCAATTACAGAATAAGCAATGTATAGCACGGTCATGCCTAATAATATTTACGGTTGGCAATACGTTACATGCATCCACTATCAGGTATCCCTTGCCGTAGGATTAATCAATTCAATGGTGGTTTATATTCGACAGCAGCTCTGGAAAGAAGAAATACAGATCCATTACCCCTCTTTGCAAAACTATTTACAATAGAGTAATTAGTACAGCGATCATGGCATTACAGTAGCAGTTGCGCTTCTTTGATCACTGGTAATGTAAATTTGAAAGCGATTCTGGAATAATCAATATATAGTACCTTCATGGCTGGAGATATTCAAAATTGACAGTACGGTACACACTGCATCATCCAACAGGTTACTCCTGCCGTAGGAATAATGTGTCCAATGATGATTTAAATCCTACAGCAGTTCTAGGATGACGAGATACAGATCCATTTCCCCTCTATGTATAAACTGCTCACAATAGTGTAGCCATTATAGCGATCACCGCATTACCGTGGCAGTTGTACTACTTTGTTCGCTGGTGTCATAGATGCCAAAGCAATCCTGGAATAATAAATCTATAGTACGGTTATGGCTGGAGACATTTACAACTGACAGTACGGAACGTACTACGTATACCAAAATAACACTGTAGCCGATGGATCGATCCGTTCAATGGCGACATAGGTTCAATAGCATTTCCAGAATGACAAAATAGAGACTCAATACCGCAAGAGGAATTAAAGAGTGATGTAGCAGGACTGAGTGCAGCCATCACCATATTAACGTATGCTTTGGATTAATTTGTGCATTGATGATTTAAATTCCACAGCTATTCATGAGTAATCCATGTACAGTACGTTTATGGCAAGGGATGTATACAACTGACAGGACGCTGCAACGTACATCCACCTGGAGAGAACTGTAGCAGACGGATTTTTCAGTTCAGTGGCGGTTTAGATTCTATAGCAGGTATAAAATATCTAACTACAAATCCATTACATCTCCTGGCATTAGCAACTGTCATAGCAGGATTAAGGACAGCCCTCATCACAGTACTCTAGCAATAGTATTGACTTGTTCATTGTTTATTTAAGTTCCACCGGCATTCTAGTGTAATCAGCGTATTGTACATGTATGGCTAAAGGCCCATAGAATTGAGAGTGCGGTACATAGTACATACAGTGCACTGATGCCGTCGGATTAGTCTGCTCAATGATGATTTACGATTTACACAAATTCTAGAAGGGAGACAAGAATATCCGTTATCGATGCAGATATTAACAATCGACGACACATTACTGAGTCCAGTCAGTATTAGAGTATTGTAGTAGTTGGATTAACTTGTTCAATGATTATGTAAGTTCCACAGCCATTCTAGCGTAATCAATCTATAGTACGGTTACGTCTGGAGGTACTTACAACTGACATTATGATACTTAGCGCATACATCAGCAGAGCGCTCTAGCCAATGGGTTAATCTGTTCAAAGATGATTTACGTTTTATAGCAATTCTGGAGTGACAAACAAATATCAAACGTATCAGCGGGCGATAACATTTGACATAGTAGCACTGAATACACACATTATCAATGTATCGTAGGCGTTGGATTCGTTCGTTCACGGATGATATAAATTCTGCAGCAATTCCAAAATTACCTAGGTATATCACGTTTATGCCCAGAGACATTTACAATTGACTGAACGGCACTCAGTACATCCACCAACAGAGCACTGCATCCTATTGATTAATCTGTTCAACGAAGATTTGTATTCTGTAGCCATTCTGTATTGACAAAGTGCAGATTCAGTACCACACCAGGAATTAGCAATTGACATAGCGTGACTGAGTACCGCCGACATCACAGTAACGTAGTAGTTGTATTGATTTGTACACTGATGATTTAAATTCCTTTGCCATTCTAGAATATTCAAAGTACTACACGGTTATGGCTAGGCATGTCTAAAGCTGACCGTACGTTACACAGTGCATACACCAAAAGAGCCCTGTAGTCGATGTATTATTCTGTTCAGTGAAGAATTAGATTTTATAAAAATTCTGTAATGGCCAATTATGTATCCATTACATGTCATGAAGTAAACTATTGGCACAGCAGGACTGTGTAGAGCCATCATCACACTAACGTAGTCGTTAGAATTGTTTGCTCATTGATTAGTTAAATTCCACTGTTATTCTAGTGTGATCAATGTGTAGTACGGATATGGCTAGAGGCATTTTCAACTCATAGTACGGCACATAGTACATATACCAACAGAGCACTGTAACCGTTGGAATAGTCTGTTCGAAGATGATTTAAACTCTATAGCAATTCTAGAATAATCAGCGAATTGGACAAATGTCGGCAGTGGTATTGACAAATGGCAATAGGGTACTCTGTGTAGCCACCTACTCAACACCGTACACATGGCATTAATCCTTCCTCTGAAAATCACAGATATCCATGTGTTGCAGAATGATCAATGGGTGCAGCAACCATCGTTGCAGAAATTGACAGATGCTTATACTGTACAGAGTATACCCTATAATAGGGGACAGTATCCTCTTTACCTGTCTGCTGACGGTTGATTTGAATACTATACCAATTGTAGAATGATCAATGAAATGGCCAACTACCGCTTGAGGCATTCATAAATGACAATACAGTACTGAATGCAGCCGTCTAAATAGCTCCATAGCCATTGTATTACTTCATCACTTGAGAATGTACACCCCATAGGACTTCAACCATTACCACTTAAAGCATACATCATCGCTAGATATAATAACAGTTGACAATAAGTTGCTGAGTACATTCATCATAAAAGTACCGCAGCAGCTGGACTAATCTCTTCACTGGTAGCGTAGCTTCTACTGCAGATCTGGAATTATCAGTGAATGGATCAGTTAAGCTTAGAGATATGTAGAGTTGAAGGCAGGGCAGCTAGCACGTCCGTTAGCGGAGCACAGTGGCCTGTGGATTAATCTGATGACTGAAGGTTTAGGTCCAATAGCGATTCTAGAATGACGAAAGACAAATCCATTACCGGTCGAGACATTAACAACTGTTAACACAGCAATAAGTACAGCCATCATCACTGTATTGTAGCCGGTGTATAAATTTCGTCACTGATGACATAAATACCACAGCAATTCTAGAATAATCGATGTGTGCATCAGTTATGGCTAGACATATTTTCAATTCCTAGGCCGGTAGTTAGTGAATTCAGCAATGGAGCACTGTAGTCGGTTAATTAATACGTTCATTGATGACTTATTTTCTGTTGCAAATATAGAAGGTCAACGGACTGTCGCAATATGTCTCGAGACATTAACAATTGAGGAAAGAATTCTGAGGACTGCCATCGTCACACTACCTTAGACGTCGGACTAACTTTTTCGCATACGATTAAAGTCTAACAGCATTTCTAGGATAGCCAATGTACAGTATGCCTCTAGCTTCAGCTTCTGCAATCGAGAGTACTGTACTTTTTACATCCACCGACGGAGATCTGTTGCCGTTGGATACTCATATTCCATGACGATCTGGATTCTATAGAAATTGTGGAATGACAAAGGACAGTTCCCCCATATCTCGAGGTGTTAGCAGTGGACATAACAATACTGAGTAATTGCCATTACCACAGTACTAAAGCCGTTGGCTAGTCTGTACACTGCCGACTTAAATCCCAGAGTACATCTAGAAATATCATTTTACACATCAGTTGCGGATGGAGCCATATACAATTCTGAGTAAGGTTGTTGGCACGTCCACCAAATACAGCACTGCAGTCGTTGGTTTAATCTGTAGAGTAATGGTTTATATTCTGTTGCAATTCCAGAAGACAAAAGGCAGATCCATTGCCACTGGAGACATTAACGATCGTCAGCACCGTGCTCAGTACAGCCATCATTGACGTACCATAGACCTTGGACTAATTAGACCAGTGGGCACTTAACAGTACAAGTACACTGTAGTTCAAGAATGATCAATGTGTACATAAGTTACGGCCAGAGATATTAACTCCCTATACGGTAGCTGGGACGTCCACCAATGGCGGAATGTAGCCGTTGGATTAAGACGTTTGGTGATGATATAAACTCTATTGCAATTCCAGAATGACAAAGGACTGGCGCATTATCGCTCGAGACATTTACAGTTGACGAAACAGTATTGAGTACAGCCATCGTCGCAATACTGAAGCCACTGTATTAATTAGCTCACTGATCATGCAAATAAAAATGCAAGCCTAGATTTATGAATGTATAGTGCGGTCACGGAGAGGGATATTCATAGTTGAGAGTACGGTTCTTAGTACATCCATCAACAGGGCACTGTAGCAGTAGGATTGGTCTACACCGTGATGAATTCCATTCTACAGCACATTAAGAATAGCAAAAGACATATCCGTTGTAGCTCGAGAATTTAACGGCTTGCGACACAGTGCTGAGAACAGCCACCATATCAGTACCCTAGCCTTTGGAATATTTGATCGCTGAAGATGTAAATGCCAAAGCAGGGCTAGTGTAATCAATGCAAGGTGCGGCTGTGGGAAGATAAATTTGTAATTCCCAGTACAGTAGATTGTACATACACCGGTAGAGCACTGTAGCCACTGCACTAATCTGTCGAGTGCTGATTTGTATTCTATTGCAATTCTAGACTGACGAAGGTCCGCCACGTAATCGCACTGGGAGTTAACAAATGTCGGAACAGAGTTAAGTACAGCCATCATTACATTATCGTAGCCTTTGGATTAATTTGTCCAGTGGTGGCTTAATTTTCACAGTATTTCAAGAATAGGCATTGTATACATCAGTTATGGCGAGAGATATTCAAAACACCCAATACGGCAGCCGATGCGTCCATCAGTACAGCTCAGTAGCCGTAGGATTAATACGTTCAGAGGTGATTTGAATTCCACAGTAATTCTGAATAATCTATGAATACGTCAGTTATGACTGGAGATATTTACCATTCAGCGTACAGTATTGGTTACGTCCACCAATAGAACAATGTACCATTTGCATAAGTATGTACAGTGATGATATAAGTTCTATTGGAATTCTAGAATGACAAAGGAATGGCACATTTTTGCTCGAGGCATTAACGAGTGACGAAACAGTACGGAGATCAGCCATATTCACACTACTGTAGCTGATGGACAATTTGTTCTCTCATAATATATGTTTAACGTATGATGTAGGCTACCCAATGCATGGTTCGGTTATTGCTGCAGATACCTTCAATTGAGAGCACAGTACTAAGTACGTACATAAATGGAGCATCGTAGCAGTTGAACTAACCTGTCCAATTACGATATAGATTCCGTAGCAATTCCATAGTGACAAAAGGCACATTCGTTATAGCTCGAGGCATTGACAAATGGCATAAGAGTACTGAGTACGGTCATCACCACAGTACTGCAGCCGCTGTGCTTGTCTGTCCACTAATGATATCTATTCCACGGTTGATCAAGGATAATCGACGTATACATCAGTTAAAGCTTCAGATATTTAAAATTCCCAGAACGGTGGAAGGTACTTCCACCAACAGAGCACTGCATCGGTCGGGATGATATGTCTAGTAATGATTTAAATTCCATGGGAGTTCCAGGATAGTCAATGCATACATCACTTACGGCTAGAGATATTAACAATTACCAGTGCCGCAGTTGGTGTATTCACGTACAGGGCACAGCAGCCATTCAATTAATCCGTTTAGTGATGATATATATGCTGTTGCATTACTAGAATGGCGAAGGACATCCCCATTATGGCTCGAGATATTAGCAATCGACGAAACAGTACTGAGAACAGCCGTCATCGCAGTACTTTAGCCGTTGGACTAATCTCTTCCCTGATAACTTGTGCTTAACAGCAAGCCTAGAATGATCAATATGTAGCACCGTTACGGCTAGAGGTATTTACAATTATCAATGCGGTAATAAGTGTATCCATCTACAGAGTATTGTAGCCTTTAGATTAACCTATTTTATAGTGATTTAGATGTTATAGCGACACTGGAATGACGAAAGACAGGTCCGTATCAGCTCCAGATATTAAAAATTCAAGAAAGAGTAATGTGTACAGCAATCATCACAGTACTACAGCCGCTGGTTTATTTCCTACACTGATGGGTTAAGATCCACATATGTTCTAGAATAATCAATCTTACATCAGTTATGGGTAGAGATATTATCAACTCCCAATACGGTAGTTGGTACATCCACCAATATACCACTGCAGACATTGGATTAATCCGTTCATTTACGATTTAATTTCCACAGTATAACTAAAATATTCCATGTATACATCAAATATGTCTAGAGGCATTTAGAACTTCTGGTACGGTAAAAGGAACATCCACCAATGTATGAGTGTAGCCGAAGGGTTAGTATGTTAAGCGACGATATAAATACTATTGCTGTTCTAGAATGAAAAATAACTGTCCCATCATCGCTCGAGACACTAACAATTGACGAAGGAGTGCAGAGTACGGCCATTATTACAGTGCTTTAGACGTTGGTCCAATTTGACCATTTTTAACATTTGTTCAAGGTCAACTCTGGAATAATCTGAGGATTTTATTGTCATGACTAGCGATGCTTACAATTGACAGTACGGTGCTTAATACATCCAGCAACGGAGCACTGTAGCCGATGAATTGACCTGTTCATTGTTGATGTAGTTTCTATAGCAATTCTAGAATTATAGAAGACATGCCAGTTATAGCACGAGTCACAAGATGCTGACCAAACTGTGCTGAGCACAGACAACATCATGGTGGGTTTGAAGTTGGAATAATTTGCTCTGTGACAAGATAAATATAAAAGCCATAATGGAATATTCAATATATAGTACAGTCATGGCTAGAGATAGCAAGAATTGACATTACGGTACTTGGTATACCCATCAAGAGTGCACTATAGCCGATGGACTATCCCATTCTATAATTTTTTATGTACTGTCGCAATTCCAGAATGGCAAAGGACAGATCCGTTATGGCTCGAGTTATTAACAATTGGCATAACAGAACAGTACAGATATCACCGTACTGCAGCTTCTAGATTAATCTGTTCAGCGATGATTTAATTTCCACAAGATTTCTATAACAATCAATGTATACATCAGATATGTCTTGAGGTATTTACTGTTCCCTGTAGTGTAGTTGGCGCATCCATAAATAGAGCATTGCAGACGTTAGATTAAGATGTTCGCTGATGACGCAAATCATGTTGCAATTCTAGAACGACAAAGGGCTGGCACATTAAATCTCGAAACGTTACCAATTCGCGAAACAGCTCTGAGTAAAGCCATCGTCGCAGTAATTTAGCCGTTGGACTAATTTTCTCAATGGCAATTTAATTTTAACAGCAATTCCTGAATAATTAATGTATAGCACGTTTATGCCTACAGAAATTTACAATTAACAGGACGGTACTTAGAACATCCACCAACAGAGCCCTGTAGCCGCTGAATAAGGCTGTTCAATGATGGTATACGTTCTATAGCACCTCTAAAGGGACAAGGAACATATCCCTTAGAGCTCAAGGTATTAACTATGCTAAGTACCGCACTCTCAATTGTAAATTCTCTAGTCATAACCGCACTATACATTGATTGTTCCAGAATTGCTGTAAAATTTAAGTTAACCGTGAAGGATATAGTCCAACAGCCAATTTTCGGTGATGATGGCTGCACTCAGTACTGTTTCGTCAATTGTTAATGCCCGTGCTCTGACGGATCGTCCTACTGTCATTCTAGAGCCGCTATGGAATCTGAATCACAATTGTACAGGCTTATTCAACTGCTACAGTGCTCTGTCGACGGATGTACGATGTACCCTACTGCCAATTGTAAATATCTCTAGCCATACCTGTAATAAACTTTGATTACTCCAGAATTGCTGCTAAACTTGGTTATCATTGAACAAATTAGTCCAACGACTAAGGTAATGTGACTGTGGCTGCGCTCAGTACTGTCTCGCAAATTTTTAATATCTCGAGAGATAATGGGTCTGCCTTTGTGGTTCCAGAATTGCCATGCGAACTAAATCATCACTGAACAGATTCATCCAACGGCCACAGCGCTCTGTTGATGGATGTACTAAGTACCATACTGTCAATTGTAAACCATTGTAGCCATGAACGTAGTATACACTGAATAAACCAGAATTGCTGTCAAATCTAAGCCATCAGAGAATAAATTAGGCCAACGGTTAAATTACTGTGATGATGGCTGCAATCAGTGCTGTTTTTTCAACTGTTAGCGTCTCGAGACAGAATTCGTCAGCTCTTTGTTATTCTAGATTAGCAATATGGTTTCAATCATCTCCGGACGGAGTAATCCAATGACAACCGTGCTTTATTGGTGAACGTACCAACTATTGCATTGTGAATTGACAATTTTTCTGGCCATATCTGATTTATTAATTGATTATTCTAGAACTACTGTGGAATTAAGGTCAACATGTGACAGATGAATCCAACGGCTACAGTGCTCTATTGGCTGATGTATTGACAACCGTACTGTTAGTTACATATAACTCTAGCAATAACATTAACGTAAATAGAATATCCTAGAAGAGCATTTAAATTTAAATTATCGTAGAACAATTTAGTCTAACGGCCAAAGGACTATGAAGATGGCTGTACTGAGTGTTGTTTCGTCAACTACTTATGTCTCGAGAGACAATGGGTCATCACTTTTTCATTCATGAATTGCAATAGCATATTAATCATCACTGAACGTACTAATACAATGGCTACGTACTGAGGAACGTACTGTTAAACGCAAATGTCCCTATCCATAACCGTACTATGCATTGATTATTCTGGAGTTGCTGTTGAAATGAAGTTACCAACGAACAAAGTAATCCAACGGTTAACGTATTTTGGAAATGGCTGTACTCAATCACGTTATTTCAATTTTTAAAGTCTCGAGCTCTAATGATCCTCTCTTTTCTCATTTCGGAATTTCTATAGGATTAACATCATTATTGGTCCGTTTGATTCAACGGCTACAGGGCAACGTTGATGGATGAACAAAGTGCCGTACAGCCAATTGTAAATATCTCCAGCTATAAAGGTACCTTGTATTGTTTATTGTAGAATTGCTGTTAATGTTAAGCTATCAGTGAACAAATTAGTCCAACTGCTGAAGTACTGTGACGATAGATGTACTAAGTACTGCTTCGTCAATCTTTAACTTTTCGAACGATGATGGGCCTGTCAGTTGTGATTCTAGTATTGAAATGGAATTTATTTAATCACTGAGCAGATTAATTCAACTGCAACAGCGCTCTGCTGGTGGATGTACAAGCTGCGATACCAGGGATTGTAAATATCTCTAGCCATATATGTACTATACATTGATTACCCTCGATTGAGCTTGGAACTTTCGTCGTCAGTGAACAAATTAATTCAGAGGCTAACGTAGTGTGATGATGGCTGCACTCATTACCGTTCCGTCCGTTGTTAATACCTCAAGCGATAATGGGTCACTCATTTGGAATTCTAGAATTTCAATTGTATTTAAATCATCGGTGGACAGATTAAACAAACTGCTGCAGTTCTATATTTTTCGACGTACCAATGGCCGTACTCTGAATTGTGAATATCTATATACATAACTGAAGTGCACATTGAGTATTCTAGAACTGCTGGGGAATTTAAATCGTCATTGTACAGATCTACCCAACGGTTTTAATTCCCTCCTGATGGTTGTACGAACAGCCACACCGTCAATAGTAAATATTCCTAGCCACAACCGTACTATGCAGTAACTGGCCTAGACCAGCTTTGGTATCTTAATCATCACTGAACTGATTAATCCAACGGCGACCGTGCTCTACTTGTGGATGCACCTACTGCTGTACTGTGAATTTTTAATATCCCCAGCCGTATCTGCTGCATACATTGGTTATTCTAGGACGACTGTGGAACTTAGATCATCACTGGACCGATTATTCCAAATGCCACAATGCTGTATTAGTCGATGTACCACCTTCCGTGCTAGGAATTGCAAATCTCTCTAGATATGAATGATGCATACAAAGATTATTCTAGAGATGCTGTGGAACTTAAATCGTCTGTAAGCAGATGAATCGGGCGGCTACCGTACTGTGACGATAGCTCACTTCAGTACTGTTACGTCAATTGTTATTATCCGTAACTATGACGGACCTCTCCTTTGACATTCTGGAATTGCTGTAGGTTATATGTCATCACTGAGCAGGTTAATCCAACGGCTATTGTGATCTGTTGATAGATGTACAATGAAGCGTACTTGCAATTGTAAGTAACCCTAGCCATTACCGTACCATACATCGACCACCCTAAACATGCTTTGGAATTTAAACCATCACTGGTCATATTAATCCATTGACTACAGTACTGTATCGGTGTATGTACCAACTACCGCACTGGGAAGTGTGAATGTCAGTAGACACAACTCATACAATTATAGACTATTCTAGAACTACGGTGGAAATTATGTCATTAGTGAACAGATTAATACAACGGCAGCAGTAATGTGATGATGGCTGGGCTACGTACTGTTTCGTCAGCTGTTAATACATCCTGCAGTAATATGTCCATCCGTTTTCATCCTAGAATCGCAATAGAACCTAAATCATCAATGAACAGAGCAATCCAACGGCTAGAGTGGTCTATTGGTGGGTGTACCATCCACCGTACTGGGAATTGTAACTATCTCAAGCCGTAACTGAAGCATAAATTGATTATTTTGAATCTACTGTGGAATAAAGGTAAGCACTGACAGATAAATACAGCGTTGTACTGTGGTGACGGCTACACTCGGTACATTTGCGTCAATAGGAAACGACTCGAGGTATAAGGGATATCCCTTTAACCTTTCTAGAGTTGCTATAGTATCCAAATCACAATTGAATAGGTCAATCCGAGGTCTGCACAGCTCTGTTGATTGATGTACTAAGTACCGTACTGTCAATTACAAATATCTCTGGCCTCAACTGATGTGCACAATGGCTACTCTGGAGCCACTTTGGAATATAAGCTGTCAATGAACAAATTACTACAGCCTCTGCAGTACTGTGATGATGGCTGTACTCAGTCCTCTTATGACAATAGTTTATATCCCGCGCTACAACTAACCTACCTTTTGCCATTTTTGAATTGCTATAGAATCTACATCATCATTGAACAGGTCAGTTCAATGGCCACAGTGCTTCCTTGATGGTGGTACTAAGTACCCATCTGCCAATTTTAAACATCTCTAGCTATAACGGTAGTACACATTGATTATTCTAGAGCTAATGCGGGCTGCAAATCATCAGTGTACAGATTAATCCAATGGCTGCAGCACCGTGCCGATGGCTGCACACAGTACAGTTATGACAATTGTTCTTTTCTCGAGCTGCAACGGATCTGTCTTTTGTCTCTCTAGAATGGCTATAGGATAAAAGTCATCATTGAACAAGTCATTCCAACGACTACTGCAATCAACTGATGGACGCACCAACTTTCGCACTGTCAATTGAAACTACCCCGAGGCATAACCATACTATACATTAATTAATCTAGACTAACATTGGAATTTACATCCTCAGTGAAAAAGTTAATACAGCGGCTACTGCGCTCCATTGATGGATGTACATCCTACCGTACTGTAAATTGTGAATGTCCTTATACATACCTGATGAGTACATTTGTTATGCTAGACCTACTGTGGAATTTAAAAGACCACAAGTCAGATCAATGCAGCAGCTGTAGTACTGTGACGGTGGATGTTTATAGTACTCATTTGTCAGTTGTAAATATCTCGAGTTACAACGGAGAAGCCTCTTGTCATTCTAGGATAGCCATATAACCTGAATCATCACTGGACGGAGCTATCCAGCTGCTACAGTGCTCTGCAGACAGATGTGCTATGAACCGTAGAGTCAACTTGAAACGTCTCTAGCAATAACCGTACTATGCGTTGGTCGTCATAGAATATTCGTGAAACTTGCGTTGTCAGTGAATAAATCATCCCAACGGCTGAAGTATTCTGACGATTGCTTCTCTCAGTTCTGCTGCGTCAATTGTTAATTACTACACCGATAGTTCATCTGTATTATGTCAATCTAGAATTGCTAGGGAATTTGAATCATCAGTGAACAGATTACTCCGGCAGCAACAGCGCCCCGTTGCTGGATGCACTAAGTAACGCACCGTGAGCTGTAAATATCTCTAGCAATAACAGAACTATACGTTGATTTCACTGCAATTGATGTAGAAGTCAATTCACGTCTGAAGAGATAAAAAAAGTAACGCACCGTGAGCTGTAAATGTCTCTAGCAATAACCGAACTATACGTTGATTTCACTGCAATTGATGTAGAAGTCAATTCACATCTGAAGAGATACATCAAACGTGTGCTGTGATGTGACGGTGGCTATACTCAGTTCTGCTATCATATTTCTAATGCCTGGTGACGTAATGGACATGTATTTTGTCATTATACAATTGCTGCAGAACCTAAATCACCCTTGAACTTGTTAATCCATGGCTACAATGTTCGCTTGGTGAATTTACATATTATCGTGGTGTCCATTGAAAATGTCACTAGACATGACCGCACTATACATTGATTACAATAGAATTGGTTTTCAGTGAACATCATAAGTGTACAAAGCAGTCCAACCTATACGTGACTGCGATGATTGCCGAACCCAGCCCTGCTATGCCAATTGTTAGTGGCGACAGAGTAAATGGGTCCCTATTCAGTCATTTTAGAATTGCGAGTGAATTTATGTCGTCAGTGGGCAGATTACTCCAGTGACACAAGTGCTATGCTTGTGGAATTACTAAGTCCTTCACTTTTAGTTTTACGTAACTATAGCCCTAGCCATCATATACATTGATTATTCTAGAATTGCTTCTGAATTAGAGTCATCAATGAACAAATTTTTCCCACACGAACAGTAATGTGATGACGGCTGGAATCAGTACTCTGTTGTTCATATTTAACATTTCGAGAGATAATGGATATGTCTTTCGCGATTATAGGATTGCTCTAGAATCTAAATTATCATTGGACAGATTAATCCAAACACAACATAGCTTCTTTCGGGTATGTCCTAAGTACAGTACTGCTAACTGGAAATATCTCTAGCCGCGACCGTATCATGCATTGGTTATTCCAAAATTGCTTCGAAATTGATGTCATCAGTGTACAAAGTGGTCCAGCGGCTACATTACTGTGATGGCGGCTGCACTCCGTACTCTGTTGGCAATTACTAGCATCTCGAGAGACGAAGGATATCTCCTTTTCCACTCCGAAACTGCTGTACAATACAAACCTTCAGTGAACGGATTAACCCCACGGCAGCAGTGTTCTGTTGGTGACTATACTATGTACTTTACTGACAAATGTAAATACCTCTAGGCACACTCGCACTAAAGATTAGTCATTCTACAGTTGCTATGGAATTTATATCATCAGTGAGCTAATTAATCCAACTCTTGCAATACTATGACGATGGCTGCACTCTCTCCTGCTAAGTCAATTGTTAATTCATGTCGATTCAATAGATCAGCAGTTTATCATTCTAGAAGTGTTACTGAATCTAAGTCATCGTAGATGTTAATCCAACGGCTGCCGTGCTCCTCTATTGGGTATACTACGCACCGTACTGTAAATTTTAAATATCTCTAGCCATAACCATACCAAGCATTGATATTTATGGAATGATTGTTGAATTTAGATTATCGAAGAACAAGTTATTCCATCTTCTACAGTACTGTGGCTATGGCTGCACTCAGTACTGTGTCCTCGAATGCTAATATCTCGAGGGCAATGGATTTGTCTCTCCTCATTGTGGAATTGATGTAGAAAATAGATCATCTGCAAACGGGTCAATCTAACGTCTACAGTGAACTGGTACTACATGTACAAGGTAGCGTACTGTCAATAACTAGTGTCGCAAGCCATAACAATACTATGCATTCATTATCCTAGAATTACTGTGGAATTAAATCACCAGTGTGCGCATTATTCCAACGAAGGCAGCACCCTGATAATGGATGTTTTCAGTACTGTGTTGTCAACGGTTAACGTCTAGAGCAGCAATTGATCTGCTCCTTGTCGTTCTGGAACAGCTACATAATTTTAATCATCAGTGACCAGGATATGTATACTGCTTCTGTGCTCTGTTGATGAACATACCCTCCCCTCCATTGACATATGGCAATGTCTCCAGCGGCAATGGCTATTTCCTTTGATTATTCCACAATTGCTGAAGAATGTAGGTCTTTAGCGGTCAGATTAATAAAATTGCTGTAGTCTTGTATAGATGGCTGCACGAGGAACGGTATTTTCAAATGTCAACATCACTACAGATGTATGATCTATCCAACTGTGTAGATGGCTGCACGAGGAACGGTATTTTCAAATGTCAACATCACTACAGATGTATGATCTATCCATTGATTATTCTTGGTTTGCTATACCGCTTAAGCCATCAGTAAGCAGATAATTCCTACGGCTACTGTGCTATGTTGGTTCATGGACCAAGCACCATACCGCCAGCAGGAAATATCTCTAGCCATAATTGACATACACATTGCTCTTTCCGTAGCTTATGCGGATTATAGGTCATCAACGAACATGCTAACCAATTGGTCACAGTACTGTGATGATGTAGTATACCTCTCAGTTTAGTTTTGACATATGGCAATTTCCAAGCGAAAGTTGTTCTCTCCATTGATTTTTCTACAATTGCTGATGAACATAGATGAACAGCGAGCCTATTAATTCAATGGCGATAACATTGTGTAGACGGCGACGCTCGGTACTGTGTAGTCATTTTTGAATGTCACAAATGATATCTGATCTATACGTTGGTGGTCATTCTAGAATTACTATGGAGGATTAATCGCCAGTGAACAAATTAATCCGAAGGATACAGCGCAAGGTAGGTGGATGCCCCAAGTATCGTACTACCAGTTGTGAACATCTCTAGCCATAACCGATATATACAATGCTTATTCTGGGGCTGACCAGGAATATTAATCATCATTGAACTTATTAAACAAGTGGCTTCTGTAAAGTTATCATGGCTGTACTCAGTGCTATTTTGACAAATGTCAATTTCTCGAGCAGCAGTCGCTCTCTCCTCCGATTATCCTACAATTTATGAAGAAATTGGGTGATCAAGTAGCACGTTAATAAAGCTGCTCTGATATGGTGTGAACGGCTACACCCAGAAATGTATTGTCATATGTCAAAGCCACTGAAGGTGTCTGATATTTCTAGATTTGCTGTAAACGTTGAATCGTGAGTGAACAGATTAACCCAATGACTGCAGTGCTCTGTAGGTGGGTGTGCCATGCATCGTACTGTGAATTGTAAATATCTCGAGCCATAACCTATCTGTACATTGTTTACTCTAGAACTGCGGCTTAGTTTAATTGACCAGTGAACGAATTAACCAAACGTCTAAATTACGGTACTGATGTCTGTACACCGTACTCTTTTAACATATGTCAGTATGTACAGCGACATTCATCCGTTGATATATTGATCATTATTGAACTGCTACACAGTCTAATTCATGACTGAACAGGCTAATCCAATGGCTTTTGTGCTCTGTTGGTGGAAGTAATAACCAACATACTGCCAATTGTAAGTATCTCTAGCCATGACTGCTAAATGCATTCATTACTCTAGAACTGCTGCGGAATTTAAATAGCCAGTAAACGAATTATTCAAATGGCTACTGTCCAGTAATCATGGCTGTATCCCGTTCTGTTTTGGTATGTGTCAATGTCTCCAGGGGCGGTTGCTCTGTCCATTGAACATTCTGCAATAACAGTACATCTTAGTTCATCAGAGAACAGACTATTATGCTGCCTACAGTTTTGTGCAGATGGCCACACTCAGCACTGTTTTGTCAATTGCCTGTATCACAGCCGATACATGACCTATCCGTTGGTTGCTCTAGAATTGGCATAGGGTACAGGTCATCA
>NW_016910139.1:0-703 GCF_001483705.2 Eufriesea mexicana
CTATTGCATTGCAATGCCTATAGCACGCCAATAGTTTCTATCCTACTTATATATGCGAGAAAGCATTCTGACCTCCATATTAGCCGAAAATGTCAATAAAATTGATTTGTCCAACCACAATCTATATCATTGCAGAGTCTACAGCACGCCAATGGAATCTACCCAGCTTATTTAGGCAGGAAAGGTTGCTCAACACGATAATAGTCGAAACTGTCAATAATATTTAACTTTCCAGCAAGATTCTCTAGCATTGCAAAGCCTATAGCACGCCAATAGAATCTTTCCTCCTTACCTATGCAAGGAAGAGAGCTCACCACGAAATTAGTCGAAAATTTCAATAAAATTGAATTTTCCACTAAGATACAATTGCATTGCAATGTCTATAGCACGTCAATAGGATCTACCCCGCTTATTTAGCCAAGAAAGATAGCTCACCACGATAATAGTCGAAACTGTCAATAGTATTGAACTTTACAGCCAGGTTCTACTGCATTGCAATGTCTATAGCACGTCAATAGGATCTACCCCGCTTATTTAGCCAAGAAAGATAGCTCACCACGATAATAGTCGAAACTGTCAATAGTATTGAACTTTACAGCCAGGTTCTACTGCATTGCAATGTCTATAGCACGTCAATAGGATCTACCCCGCTTATTTAGCCAAGAAAGATAGCTCACCACGATAATAGTCGAAACTGTCAATA
>NW_016910140.1:0-894 GCF_001483705.2 Eufriesea mexicana
GTAGTGCGCAGAAATCCAACGAATTGCAGTGTATGGCATAAGCCGGAGCTACCCCAACCCAACATAGTCAAACGCAACACAACCAAACGTTATTTAATTCAACCTAACGTGCAGCCACCAATATTTCTGGCCTCCCTGTGCCGTGCAGAACATGCTAGAGGAGAGCACGCCGCAAAAATCCATAGAAACGCAGTGTAGAGCAGAAAAATCGAAGCCATCCCTACCGTGCCCATGCTATCATAGACTAACCAAACGCATCATATGTCAGCCTTACATGCCGCGGCCACTATTGCTGGCCTCTCCAGCGCAAGGCAGAGCATATTAGAGCGCAGTAGAGCGCAGAAGTGCACCGAGAGGCAGTACGTAGCACTAAAGTCAAAGTTATCCTGCCCAAACGTGTCCAATCGTAACACAACCAAGCGTAACCTAAATCAACCTAACGTGTCGCCAACACTATTGCTGGCCTCCGCAGAGCCAAGCAGAACACATTATAGCGCGGCAGGTCGTAGAAATGCACGTAATCGCAGTGTACAACAGAAGAGTCAAATACATCCAAGCATAGACATAAGTAACGTAACCTAACATAACGTAGCCAAGCTAAACGTAATGTGCCGCAACCACTATTTCTGGGCCCCCCAGGGTCCAGCAGATTCGAGTAGAGAGCCATTGAGGGCAGGAATCCACCGAATAGCTGCATATAGCACGAAAGCCATACCTACCCTAACCAAGCATGGAGCAAACTGTCCTAACCAAACGTATCGAATCACGACCTAACGTTCTGTGAACACTATCCCGCACATCCCGACAGTCGAGCCGAGTATGGTAGAGCAGCGTGGAGCATGGGAGTTTACCGAATAGCCTTGTACAGCCCAAAAGTCAAAGCTAACCTGTTCT
>NW_016910141.1:0-4196 GCF_001483705.2 Eufriesea mexicana
GCACAGTAGAGCGCAGAAACCACCGGATTGCAGTGAATAGCACTAAGGCCGTGGATATGCTATCCTTACATGGCATAACCCACCATAACCGAACATAGCATAGCTCTACATTACGTGCCGCGACCACTGCTCCTGGCCTCCGCAGAGCCAATCAGAATACAATAGAGCGCAGTAGATCACAGGAACCCGCGTGACAGTAGTATATAGCACGGAAGTCGAGGGCACCAGGTCCAAACATAACCTAACATAACCTAACAAAACGTTGCCTATCTCAACTTTATGTGCCGCGACCACTATTGCTGGCCTCCCCAGAGTGAAGCGTAACACGTTAGTGGAGAGTAGAGCGCAGGAACCCGCGTAATCGCAGTGTATATCAGAAAATTCAAAGTTAACCGTGCCTAACCCAAACCTAAAGAACATATCCAAGCATGGACTGGCTCAACTTAAAGTGCCGAGACCGCTATTGTTGCCCTCCCCAGAGCCAAGCAGATCATACTAGGGCATACCAGAGCGCAGCAGTCCACCGAATGACAGTGTACAGCACAACAGTTAAAGCTATCCAAACTGAACATAAGCTGACGGAAACTAACCGCACGCAAACTCACTCATCATAACGTGCCGAGACCGCTATTGCTGGCCTTCCCAGAGACAAGCTGTAAGCATTAAAGCTGTGTAGGCAACAGAAATCCACGTAGCAGCAGGCAATAGCTCTAAAGTCAAGGTTAACCTCGTCTAACCTAACCAACGGCAAAATGACCAAACGTAACATAGCTAAGCTTAACCTGCCGAGAACGCTGCTTTTGCCCTCCACAGAGCGGAGCTGGACATAATAGAGCATAGCAGAGCGCAGAAATCCGCCTTACAGCAGTGTACAGCACAAAAGTAAAAGATAAACTTACCAAACGCAGCCCGTCCCATTATGTCAGAATGTAATATGACTCATCATAACGATCCGAGACCATCATTGCTGGCGTTACCAGGGCCAAGCTGAAAATATTAGGGCATTTTAGGATGCAGAAATCCACCTAATAGCAGAAAATGGCACTAAGGTCAGAGCTACCTTCTAGTAGCCTGACCTACCATAACACAATCAAACGTATCCTAACTCAAACAAAAGTGCCGCGAACACTATTGCTGACCTACATAGAGTCAAGCGGAGCACATTAGTGGAAAGTAGAACGCAGAAAACCATTTAATCGCTGTGTTTATCTGAAAAGTGAAAGCTACCCAAGCATAACCCAGACCAACGGAACGTATCCAAACATAACCTGACTCGTCCTAACGTGCCGACACCGCTATTGTTGCCCGCCTCAAAGCCAAGCCGGACATACTAGAGCACAGTAGAGTGCAGAAATCCACCGAATAGCAGTGTACAGCACAAAAGATAAAGCTATCCTAACAAAACATGGGCTGACCCCACCTAACCGAACGTGACATGACACATCATTACGGGCCGAGACCACTATTGCAGGCCTTCCCAGGGCCAAGGTGAAAACGTTAAAGCACTGTAGGGATCAGAAATCCACCTAATAGGAGACTATAGCACTAAAGTCATAGCTACCCTCTCCTAACCTGACCAAAAGTGACATAACCGAACGTAACCTAGCTCAACTTAACGTGCCTCGACCACTAGTGCTGGCCGCCCCAGAGTCAAGCGGAGGTCGATAGTGGAGAGTAGATCGCAGAAATACATATAATCGCAGTGTATATCGGACAAGTCGAAGCTACCCAAGCCTAACCAAAGCCAACAGAAGGTAACCAACCATAGCCTGATCCAACCTAACGTGACACGGAAACCATTTCTGGCCTCCCCAGAGCCAAGCAGGATATACTATAGCGTAGTAGCGCTCAGAAATCCACAGAATACCAGTGTACAGCACAAAATTTAAAGCTATCCTTGCCAAACGTAACCTAACGGAACCTATCCGAACGTAGCCTGAAATATCGCAACGACCAGAGACCACCCTTGCTGGCCCTGCTAGAGCCAAGCTGAAAATGTTACAGGATTGTATTGCGCAGAAATCAACCTAAGAGCACACCATAGCACTAAAGGCGCAGCGATCCTCTCCGAACATAGTGGCCCGTAACGTAACCGAGCGTATCCTAACTTACCCTGACGTACCGCGACCACCACATCTGTCCTTCCCAAGGCCAAGCCGGACATATTAGAGCGCAGTGGAGCGCAGAAATCCACCGAACAGCAGTGTACGGTGCAAAAGTTAATGATAACCAGACCAAACTTTGCCATACCCAACCTAACCGAACGTGTCCTGACTCAACATATCGTGCCGAGACCACTGTTGCTGGCCGTGCCAGAGCCAAGCTGAAAAAATCACAGCGTTGTAGGGCGCAGAAATCCAAGTAATAGCAGGCCATAGCACTAACGGCGTAGCAATCCTCTCCTAACCTAGTGACTCATAACGTAACCGAGCGTACCCTGGTTTACCTGGACGTGCCGCGACCACTATTTCCGTCCTCCCCAGGGCCAGGCAGGGCATACTAGAGCGCAGTAGAGCGCAGATATCCACCGCATAGCAGCGTACGGCACAAAAGTGAAAGCTACACTGACCAAAGTTGTCCTTAGCCAACCGAACCGAGAGTAACGTGACACATCATAACGTGCCGAGGCGACCCTTGCTGGCCTTGCCAGAGCCAAGCTGAAAATATTAGAGTACTGTAGGGCGCAGAAATACACCTAATAGCAGAATACAGCTCAATAGACACAGCCATCCCATCCGAACCTGGCCAATCGTAACATAACAGAACATAACATATCTAAACGTTACGAGCCGCGACATCCATTGCTGGCAACCCCAGAGCCAAACAGAACACATTAGTGGAGGGTAAGACGCAGAAATCCATTTAATCGTTGTGCATATTAGAAAAGTCAGAACTACCCAAGCCTAACCCAAACCAACGGACATAACCAAACATAACCTGACACAACCTAACGTGCCGAGACCGTTATTGCTGCCCTCCCCACAGCCAAGCAGGACGTACTAGCTCACAGCAGAAAGCAGAAATCCACCGAATAGCAGTGCACAGCACAAAAGTCAAAGCTATCCTGACCAAGGCTATCCTGAACCAACCTAGCCGAACGTAACATATATCACAAATGTTGATGCCACCCTTACCAAGGTTAACTTAACCCAACGTAACCGGACATAACGCGACCTATCGTAACTTGCCGCGAACACTATTGCGGGCCTTCCCAGAGGCAAGCTGAAAACATTACTGCACTGTAGGGCGTAGAAATCCACCAAACAGCAGACTATAGCACTAGAGTCGAAGCTAACACAACCTAACCTAACGAATCGTAACATACCCAAGCGTACCATGGCCCAATCTGACGCACCGCGAATTCTATTGCTGGCCTCGCCAGAGAAAAGCAGAACACGCTAGTGGAGAGTAGAGTGCAGATATCCGTAGGAACTTAGTGCCTATCAGAATGGTCAAAGCTAACCAAACCTGACCCAAACTTATAGGACATAGCCTAGCTCGACCTAACGTTCCGAGACGGCCATTGCAGCATTCCCCGGAGACAAGCAGGACTCACTAGAGTGCAGTAGAGTGCAGAAATCCACCGAAGAGCAGTGTAGAGTAAAAAAGTTATAGATATCCTAATCAATCTTAGCCTAACCCAAACTAACAGAACGTAACGTGACTCAACCTAACGTGCCGCGACAACTGCTGCTGGCTTCCCCGGAGTCAAGCAGAACACAATAGTGGAGTGTAGGACGCAGAAGTCCATAGAATCGTAGTGTATACAGTAAAGTCGGAGACACCCTAACGTATCACATCCAACAGAACATAACCACACATAACCTAACTGAAGCTTCGTGCCGAGACCGATTTTGCCTCCATCCCCAAAGCCAAGCAGGACATACTACAGCACAGTAGAGCGTAGAAGTGAACTGAATAGCAGTGTACAGCACAATACATATAGCTATCCTAACGAAACATAGCATAACCCAGCCTAACCGAACGTAACGTGACTCAACATGACGTGCAGAAGCCACTATTGCTGGCATTCCCAGAGCCAATCTGAAAGCATGAGAGCGCTGTGGAGATGACGTCAAAGCTCTTCACTCTCAAGCCAAACGTGAATTAACCAAACGTAACCTAGCCCAATTTATCGTGCCGCGGGCACTATTGCTGGCCTGCACAAAGCCAAGCAGAACACGTTTGTGGAGAGT
>NW_016910142.1:0-338 GCF_001483705.2 Eufriesea mexicana
ATTTATGGATGTATGGATGTGTGGATGTATGGACGTATGGATGTACGAATATACGGATGTACGTTTGAATGGATGTATGGATGGACGGATGGAAGTATGCATGGATGGATGTATGAGTGGATGGATGGATGGATGGATGGATGGATGTATGTATGGATGTATGTATGGATATATGTTTGGTTGTATGTATGGTTGTATGGATGTATGGATGGATGGAATTATGGATGTGTGGATGTATGAATGTATGAATGGATAGATGTATGGATCGATGGGTTTATGGATGGGTGCATGTATGGATGGGTGGATGTATGGATGGATGGATGTATGGGAAGATGGAT
>NW_016910143.1:0-77180 GCF_001483705.2 Eufriesea mexicana
TTGGATTAATCCATTCACAGGTGACTTATGTTCTACAGCAATACTCGAATGAAAATTGCAGGTTCATTATCCTTCGACGTATCTACAATAGATAAGGCAGTACGGAGTACAGTCACCATCTCCATACCTTAGCCGATGGATTAATAGGGCCATTGAAGGCCTAAAATCCACAGTCATTCAAGAATAATTAAGGTTTGGTACGGCTATCGTTAAAGACACTTTCAATTCACGTTACGCTACTTAGTACATCCAATAGCAAAGGTCTGCAGCTGTTGTACTTACCCCTTTGATAATGATATAGGTTCCGTAGCAATTCTAGAATGACAAATTGCAGATCCGTCATTTCGCAACGAATTAACGGTTCACCTAGCCGGACTGAGTACAGCCATCATCACAGTAACATAATCGATGGAATAATTTGTTCGTTGATGACTTAAGTTTCAAGGAAAGCCTAGCATAATCAATGTATAGAAAGGTTATGGCTAAGGATATATGCAATTTACAATGCGGGACACATTGTGTCTACAAAAAGGGCACTATTTGCGGTAGATTGATCTGTTCATAGGTGATTTATATTCTACAGCAATGCTAGAAGGAAATATGCAGATCCATTATCCCTCGATATGTTAGCCATCGGCAACACCGTCCGCTGTAGGGTCGTCATAGCTGTACTACAGACGATGGAATAATTTGTACACTTATGACAGAAATTCCAAAGCAATTCTTGATTAATCTCTTTATAGTACGGTTATATATATGTATATTTACAAATGACAGCACGTTACTTATTACATCCGTCAACAGAGCACTGTAGCATTTCGGATAATCTGTTCATTTATAATACATATTTTGTAGCAATTTCAGAATGATAGAAGACTGATCCCTTATAGCTCGGAATATTACCAATTGACATAACAGTACTGCGTACCACCACCGTCACAGTAAAGGATCCGCAGGAATTATTTGTTCAGTGATGACTTAAATACAACAGTAGACCTAGAATGGTCAATGTAATCATCCGTTGTGGCTAGAGATATTTACAAATCCCAGAGCGGGATCCACCAACACGGTACAGCAGCAGTTGCACTGATCTGATCATTGGTGACTTTAATTACACAGCAGCTTCAGAATATTCAATGTATACGTCAGCTATGGCTGGAGACATTGACTGTACCCAATACAGTAGTCGGTACATTCACCAATAGAGCAATGTAGCCGTTGGATCAAGCTGTTCAGTGGTGACAAGTTCTATTGCAATGCTAGAGTGACAAAGAGACCACCGGTTGTATTTCTAGAAATTAACAAGTGACGAAACAGTATAGAGTACATCCACCGTCTCTCTACTGTTGCCGTTGGTGTATTATCTTCACTGGCGGTGTAAATTAAGAAGCAAGTAGAGAAAGATCAATGCCTAGTACGTTTATGCCAAGAAATATGTACAATTAACAGTGCGGTTCTTAGTACAGCAATCAACACAGCACTCTCGCCCGAGAATAAACCTGATCAATTGTCACTTTGATTATATAACAATTCTAGGATGAGAAAAGACAGATCCTTTGTAGCTGGAAATAATAATAATTGGCAAATCTGTACTGAGTACAGCCATCATCACATTGATTTGGACACTGGATTAATTATTTCACTGATGCTGTAAATTTGAATGCAAGTCTAGAATAATCAATGTATAGTACGGTTATGGCTATAGATATTTGCAATTGGCAGTACGGTAGGTAATACATACACCTACAGATCTCTGCAGCCGTTGGATCAATCTGTTCAATGATGACCTCCTTTCTACTGCATTTCTAGAATAACAACGGTCAGAACCATTATCCTACGAGATATAAGCAATTGACAAGAAAGAACTGAGTACAGACGTCATTGCTGACATTCATCTGTTGGATCACTTTGTTCACTGATGACGTAAATTCCAATACTCTTCTAGTATAACCCGTGTATAGAATAGTTGCGGCTAGAGGTATTTAGAGTTGACATTACGGTGAATAGTGCATCGATCAACAGACACCTGTAGCCGTTGTGTGAACCTGTCCAATGGTGATTTGGGTCCTACAGCAATTCTAGGATGAAAACAGAGAGAAGTACTATCCCCAGAGGTATTGAAAATTGACAACACGTTTTTGAGTACACCCATCATAGCAGTACTGTGGGCGAAGGAATAATTTGCTCATTGATGACATAATTCCACAGCCATCCCAGAATAATCTTTCTATACTACAGTTGTGGATAGAGTAATCTGCAATTGACTACACGGCTCCCAGTGCATCTGCTAACGGAGCACCGCTGTCGTTGTACTAATCTGTTCACTGATGACTTAGATTCTCCAGCAATTCTATAACGACAAAATAAAAATCCATTACCTCATCATGCATTGACTGCTGACACAGCGCGACTGAGTACAGTCATCGTCACATTACTGCAGCCGTTGGTTTAACCTCTTCACTGATGAATTAAGTTCTACAGCAATTCTAGAACAAACAACGTATAGTGCAGTTATGGCTGATGACACTTAAATTGGCATAATAGTATTGAGTGCAGCCACCATCAATATACTTCAGCGGCTGCATGACTATGTTCACACACGGTTTAAAACCAATAGCAATTCCAGTACGTCATAACACAGATCAATTATCCCTCGGTATATTATCAATTGACGTGGCAGTACTGAGTAGAGCCATCTTCACAGTACTGTGGACGATGGATCACTTTTGCTAATAATTAGGTGAGCACATCTGCCAACCGTGCTCCCTTGCTGTTGGATTAATTGGCTCAATGGTGACTTAAATCTCAGCTTTTTGCTTGAAATATTAACTATTGACAACACAGTACTGAGTGCAGCCATCATCACAGTAATCTAGCCATTGGACTACATTGATCACTGGTGATATGAATTACAAAGCAATTTCGTAATAATCAATGCATAGTACGGTCATGGTAAGAGATATATCCCATTGGCGGTACTGTACTGAGCACATACACGTAAAGAGCTCTGTTGTCGTTCGATTAATTTGTCCTATGATGGTTTAAACCCTAAAGCAATTCCAAAATGGCAAAAGACAGATCCATTGTCCTTCGAAATATTAGCTGTAAACAACACAGTGCTGAGTGCAGCCATCATCATAGTACTGTATGTGTTGCCATAACTTTCTCGTTGACAATTCAAATTCAGAAGCAACTCTAGAACAATCCATGCATATAGTGGTTAGGACTGTAGATATTTATATCTTAGAGTGCGGGAATTAGTACGTCCACAAGAACTGGTGCTACTGGAGTTTTCTGTTCACTGATGACATAAATTCACTGTCAATGCTAAAATGCTAATGTTCTGATCCATTAACGCTGTAGCCATCAACAATTGGCATACCACTTCTGCGTTCAGCAATCATCACAGTAACGTAGATGTTGGGCTGCTTTGATCACTCATGATGTACATTGCAAACCAATTCTTGAATAATCAGTGTATAATGCAGGTATGTCTAGCGGTATTTTGAATGAACATCACGGTACACAGTGCATCCACCAAACGAATATTATAACCGTGTATTAATCAGTTCAAGTATGATTTAAGTGCTGTAGCAATTCTAGAATGACAGAATACCTATCCATTGCCTCACCAGGCATCAGCAATTGGATAGCAGAGCTGAGTATAGCCATGATGACATTACAGCATCCGTTTGATTTATTTCTTCGGGCGTGAATTAGATTCTCCAGCAACTGCAGAATAATCAATGTACAACACGGTTATGGCTAGAGATATTTACTACTCACAGTGCTTTACATAGTGCATCCACCAAGAGGGCACTCTTGCTGCTGGAGTAATATGTTCACTGATGATTCACATTCCCTACCAAACATGGAATGACAGAATACAGATCCACTGACGCTGTAGCAATTAGCAGTTGACATAGCGTGAATGTGTGAATCAATCACAAAGTAACGTAGGTGTTCTACTACTTTGTTCAATGAAGACGTAGTTGCCAAACGAATTCCAGTTTAATGAATGTATGCTACATCTATGGATAGGGATATTTAAAACTGACTGTAAGATATACAGCGCATCCAACAACAGCGGACTGCAGCCGTTGGAATAGTCTGTTCAATGATGATTTAGATGCTGTGGTTACTCTACAATGACAGTAGATAGGTCTAGTGTCGCTCGAGATGTTACCAATTGACATAACAGTACTCAGTACGTTCATCGTCAGAGTAATTTAGCCGATGGGATAATCAGTTCACTGCTAACGCAAGTTTAACGAAAATTCGAGAACAACCAACGCATGGAACGGTTATTGTTAGAGATATTAAGAATTGACACTATGGTTCTTGGTACGTCTCTCGACAGAGCACTGTAACAACTGGATTGATTTTTTCAATTATGATTTAGATTATATAGCTATTCTACAAAGGCAAAAGACATGTCCGTCATAGGTCGAGATGATTGCAACTCATAACTGAGTACTATGTACAGCCAGCATCTCTGTACTGCAGCTGCTGAAATGATCTGTCCAGTGATATTTTAATTTCCACAGGAGGTCTGGAATAGCCAATGTACGCATCAGGCATGGAGAGAGGTATTTACAATTACCAGTACGGTAGTAGGCACAGACAGCAATGGACCGCAGTATCCGTTGGATTAACTTGTCCACTGAGGACGTAATTACCAAAGCTAGTCCATATTAATCAACGTATTCTATGGTTATGCCAAGAGATATCTGCAATTGGCAGGACGTTTCTTCGTACAACCATCGACAGAGCACTGTAGCCGCTGGCTTAACATGTTCAATGTTGATCTACATTACATCGCAGTTCTACAAGGACAAAAGGCAGGTGTGTTATATCTCGAGACATTAGCAACTGGCAACACAGTTCTAAGAACAGCCATCACCGCAGTACCGTAGCCTCTTGATTAATTTGACCACTGATGATTTAAATTCTACAGCAGTTCTAGAGTAAACATTGTTTAAACCTGTTATGTCTAGAGATATTTAAAATTACAAGTATGGTACTTAGTAAAGCCATCAACAAAGCACTGTAGCATTTGGATTAGTGTGTCCAATGATGATGTACGTTACATAGAAATTATATAATAGCAGGAGACAGATACGTTATATCTCGAGACATTAACAACTGACATAAGGGTACTGAGTACAGATATCGTAGATGTTCTGCAACCGTTGGATTACTCTGTTGACCGATGATGTATACTTCACAGTGTTTCTACAATAATCAATGTACACATCAGTTATGGCAGGATATATTTAGAACCCCGAGTACGGTAGATGGTATACAACGAATAGAGCACTGCAGCTGTTGGATCAATTAGTTCAGTGATTATTTGAATACCATTGCAATTCTATGACGACAAAGGACAGACATTACCAGTTGATGATAAACTACTATGTACAGGCATCACCACACTACTTCAGCCGCTGGGCAAACTTGTTCACTGATAATACGTGTTAGCCGGCAATTCTAGAATCATCCTTGCATAGTATGGATATGGGTAGGGATTTCTAGAATTGACAGTACGGTCCTTACTACGTCCATTAACAGAGCACTGTAGCTGATGTATCAACACGTTCAACGATAATTTAGATTACATAGCAAATCTAGGCTTATACAAAGCAATTAAGATATTGCTCGTGATATTAAAAATTGACATGACAGTACTCAGGACACCCATCGCCACAGTTCTACAGCCGTTGGATCACCCAGCTCACTGATGATTTTTATTCAACAGTAGTTCTAGATTAATTAGTGTATACATCAGCTATGCCTAGAGATATTTACAGCTCCCATTACGGTAGATAGTGCAGCCACCGATAGAGCACACCCGCCGCTTTATTAACATGTTCTATTATGGTATTTATTACATAGCCATTCTAGAATGACAAAGGACGCATCAATCATATCTCGATATATGAACAATTGTCATAACAGTTCTGAGTGCAGCCCTCTGCACATGGCTGCTGCCGTTGGATTAATCTATTCACTGATGTCATAAAGACCACATTAGCTCTAGAATGATCAATGTATAGTACGGTTATGGGTAGAGTTATTTACAATTGGCAGTAAATTACTTGCTACAGACATTATGCAGATCACTGTAGGCGTTGGATTTTCCCCTTCAATGAAGATTTACATTCTATAACAATTCAAGAATGACAATTGACTGATCCGATGTAGCTCCAGACATTAACAATTGATACAAGAGTACTGTGTGCAGCCATCATCGCAGTACTCCAAACATTGGATTAATTTCACAATTCGCAGTACGGCCTTTGGGCCAATAACCTATAGAGCACTGTAGCCGTTGGATTAATCTGTTCAAAGATGATATAGATTCTATTGTAATTCAAGAAAGACGCTGGATTTATTTGCTCCCTGGTAATCAAAATTCTAAGGCAAGTCTACAGTTGTCAATGTATTGTACGGTCATGTCTGGAGATACCTGCAATTGACAGTACGGTTCATATTATATCCTGCAACAGGTCAATGTATCTGTTGGATTAATCAGTTCAAAGATGATTTACTGTCATGAACCTCTAGATTGAAAAAAAGACATATACATTTTGCCCCGGGCGATTTGCAATTGTCAATACGGTACAGAGTACAGCCCTCAATACTTTAATGTAGCGGATGGATTAATTTGTTGATTAATGACATAAATTCCACATTGACTCTGAATAATCAACGTATATTACGGTTACGTATTGAGCTACTTACAGTTGACATTACCGTACTTAGTGCATGCAATAGGAGAACACTGCAGCCATTAGATTGACCACTTCAATCATGATTTATATTCTGTAGCGATACTACAATGACAAATTGCAAATACATTATACCGCCACGTATTAACAACTGACATTGCAGGATCTCTTGCAGCCATCATAACAGTATCTGACTAGTTGAACTTATTTGTGCACTGATGGTGTAAATTATACAGCAATTCTAGAGTAACCAATGTTTGGCGGGTATGTCTAAAGATACTTACAATTAACGATACGGCACTTAGTATATCTGCCGGCAGAGCCTTGTTGCCGTTGGATAAATGTGCTCACTGATGCTTTATATTGTACAGCAGTACTAAAAAGAAAAAAGAGAGATCCATTGTCCCGCGAGAAATAAACAGTTGACACAATACTGAGTATAGCCATTATTTCAGTACTCTGGCAGTTGGATGACTACGGACGCAGGTGATGCAAATACCGAAGCATTTCCAGAATAATCAATTTAAAGTACGGGCGTATCTAGAGATACTTACAATCGACAGCGCGGTATGTAGTACATGCAAGTGGTATCATTGTAGCTCTAGAACTAATTCCTTGCCTGATGATATATATTCCACAGATACTCTAGAATGAAAAGGGACAGATCAGTGATGCTTCGAGGAATTTGCAATTGACAACACAGTGTACAGCCATCACCACATTACTGCAGTCTTTGGAGTGATCTATTCACTGACGTCATGCATTCCACAGTAGCCCTAGAATAACGTACTCATACATCTGTAATGGCTAGATATACTAATAATTCCGAGTACATTAGTTGATACATTCACCAATGGATCACTGTAGCCATTGGGTAGAACTGATCAGCGATGTATTATGTTCCGTATCATTTATAGAATGATGAAGGACTGACCCATTATCGCTCGAGACGCTAATAATTAACAAAACAGTACTGAGAACTTTCATCATCAAAGTACTTAGGCCGTTGGACTAATTTCTTCGCTGACGAATTCAATTTAGCAGCAACTATGGAATAACCATTGTACGGCGCGTTTATGGCTACAGACATTTACAATTGGCGGTACGGTACCATGTACATCCATCACCAGTGCACTGCAGCGGTGGCATTAACGTGTACAATGATGATTTTTATTCCGTAGCAATTCTAGAATGGAAAGAGGCATGACCGTCATGGCTCGAGGCCATAACCGTTCACATAACACTACTGCATTCAGGCACCACCACAGTACAGTAACCGTCGGAGTATTCTGTTCACTGACGATACAATTTCCACAGCATTATTAGAATGATCCATGCATACACCAGTTACAGCCACAGACATTTGCAATTCCCAGCACGGTAGTTGGTACATCCACCAAAACAGCACTGTAGACTATCGATTAATCTGCTCATGGGTCTTTAAAATTATAGTGCGTTCTAATGTAACAAAGGACTGACCCATTATCCCACGAGACATTAACAACTGACGAAGCTGTACTGAGTACAGCAACCATAGCAGTACATTAGCCATTGGAATAATTTGTTCACTGATCATTTAAATCTAACAGCAATTCTAGAATGACCAATGTATAGTACGGTCATGGCCACAGATATTTACATTTGAAGGTACGGAAATTAGGACATCCATCAACATAGCACTGTAGCTACCTAAATGAACTGTTCAATGGTGACATACGATTTCTACCAATTCTCGAATGACAAAAGGCACATCCGCTACAAGTCCAGATACTGACAGCTGACACAAAATTGCTGAGTACAGCCACCATACAGCAGCAAAGACGTTGGAATAATCGGTTCACTGATGATATAAATTCCGCAGTGTTTCTAGAATAACCAGTGTATACAACAGTTATGGCTAGAGGAATTTACAATTCCCAGTACGGTAGTTAGCACATCCACCAATACAGCAGTGTAGCGGTTGGACTGCTCAGTTCTGTGATGACTTAAATTCCCTAGTGGCTCTAGAATAACCAATGTATGCATCAGTTATGGCTAGGGAAGTTTACAATTCCTAGTACGCTATTTGGCACATACACCAATAGAGTACTGCAGCCGTTGCATTATTCACCTCAATGCCGGCACAGATTCTATAGCAATTCTTGCATGACAAGTGGCAGATCTGCTACAGCTCAGGATGTTAACAGTTGATATAAGAGTACTGATGACAAACGTCATTACTGTCCTTTAGCAGGTGGACAAGTATCCACACTGATAACTTATATTTCGCAATAACTCTAGAATGATCAATATGTTGTATGGTTATGGCTAGAGACATTTCCAACTGAAAGAAAGGTACGTAGAACATACAACAGGACTGCACTGTTGCCGTCGTATTAACCTGTCGAATGATGACTTGCAGTCTAGAGCAACTCAGAAATGAGAAAAGACGGATCCGTTATAGTTCGAGATGTTAACAACTGACCCCGCAGTACTATGTACAGTCTTCATCACTGTACTGTAGCCGCTGGATGAGCCGCCCTTTTGACGATATATACTCTATTGCAATCAAGAATGGCAATAAAGTGCCTCATTATCGCCCGAAATATTAACAATTCACGGAAGAGTACTAAGTACAGCCTTCCTCACAGTACATTCGCCGCTCTAAAACCTTCCCCACTGATAACTTAAGTCTAGCGGCAGAACTAGAGTAATGAGTACTCAGTACGGATAACGCTGGACACGTTTGCAATCGGCAGCACTATGCACATTACAACCACCACCAGCGCGCAGTAGCCATTTGATTCACCTGTACCGCGATGACTTATATTGTATAGCAATTCCAGGATGACAAAAGATATAACCGATGTATCTCGAGGTATTAACATTTGACGAAACAGTACTGAGTACACCCAATATCACACTACTTTAGCCGCTGCAATTATTCCCTTACTGGCAAATTGAATACCCCAGAAAATATAAAATAATCAATATATCGTACCGTTATGGCTAGAGATATTTACAACTGACATTAAGGTACTTAGTACATGCATTAACATAGGGCTGTAGACGTTTAGTTAAACTCTGCAATGATGATGAAGATTTTATAGTAAGTCTAGAATGACGGAGGTCCGATCCGTTTTTGCTCGAGAGATTCACATCTGACATAACTGTACTGGGTACAGCCATGGCAACAGGAGTATAACCGTTGGATTAACCTGTGCACTGAAGATATAAACTCCACAGTGGTTCTGGTAAAATCTTTGTATGAATCAGTTATGGCAAGAGATATTTACAAATCTCAGTACGGTAACTGGTACATTCACCAAGAGTGCCCTGTAGCTGTTACACTAACCTGTTTAGTGATGACTTAAATTACACGGCAGTTCAAGTATAGTTAGTGTGTACATAAGTTATGGCTAGAGATATTTACAAATCCCTGTACGGCAGTTGGCACATCCACCGGTAAAGTACCGTAGTCGTTGGATAAATCTGTTCTTTGACGATTCAGACACGTGTGCCTTTCTACAATATTAGTGGGCGACCCATTTCCGCTCTATACATTGACAACTAACGAAACAGCACCGAGTGTTGCCATCATCACAGTACATCGACCGTTGGAATAATTTGTTCACACATAACCCATGTTTAGCAGCAGTTCTAGAATAGTCAGTATATAATCCTCCTATTGCTACAGATATTTACGGTTGACAAAGCGGTACATAGTGCATCCAATAACTGTGCACTGTAGCCGATGAGTTACCATGTTCAATGTAGACTTACGTACTATAGCCACGCTAGAATGGCATAAGGCAGGTCCGCCAAGGCACGAGAAGTTGAAGATAGACGAATGACTACACAGCTAAACAATCATAACAGTACAGCACGCGTTGCGTTAAACTGCTCACTGACAATTTGTATTCCACAGGAGTTGAAGAATTATCCATGTATACATCAGCTATAGCTAGACTTATTTGTATTTCCTAGTACGGTGGCTGCTACATCCACGAAGACAGCACTGTTACCATTGGAATCGCTTGTTCAGTGATGTTTTAGATCCTAGTGCAACTCTATAACGACAGAGGGCAGGTCCATTATTGCTCGAGACGTTAACAATTGACGAAACTGTATTGAGTACAGACATCATTAAAATGCTTTAGCGGTTGGACTAATTTATTGACTGAAAATATTCATTTAACAGCAATTATAGATCGTGAACTTTATAGTAATGCTATGCCGATTTACATTTACAATTCCCAAGGACAGTAGTTGGTGCATACACCGATAAAGTACTCTAGTCATTTGATTATCTGCAGTGTGATTGTTCGGGTTCAAGGGCAAGATCATTGTAGTCGATGCATAACACGGCTATGTCTAGGATTATTTACAATTGACTGTAAGAGTCCTGGAGCCTCTATCAACAGAGCACTGTAGCAGATGTATCGACGTCTTCAATGATGATCTGTATTATGTAGTAATTCTAGAATGAGGAAAGGCATATCCGCCAAAACTCGAGATAATAACAATTGACATAACAGTGCAGTGACCAGCCATCAGCACAGTACTGCATCCGATGTGTTAATCTGTCCACTGATGATGTAAGTTCTGCAGTTGTTCTGGATTGATATATGTATACATCTGTTACATGTAGAAATAATTACAAATTCCATTACGGTGGTTGATTCATGCACCAATATAGCATAGTAGCCGTTGGATTAATATGTTCAGCGGTGATTTAAGTTCCACAGTGGACCTAAAATATTCAATGGATGCATCAGGTGTGGCTAGAGATGTTAACAGTTCACAGTGCGGTTGCTGGTACATCTACAAATAGATTAACACATCAACTGGATTAGCTGCTCAATGATGATTTAGATTCTTTGGCAATGCTATAATGACAAAATACAGATCCGTTGGAGCTCGAGATACTACCAATTGACATAACAGTACTGAGTACAGGCATCACGACGGTACGGCAGACGTTGGATTAATCTGTTCACTGATGAATTAACTGCCACATTAGTAATAGAATAACCAATGTGAAAATCAGTTATGATCAGTGATATTTAAAATACCCTGTACGGTGCTGGTACATCCACTACGATAGCACTCCTGCCGTTGGAATCATCAGTTCACTGATGATATTAATTCTAAAGTAAGTCTACGGTAGTCAATTTACAGTACGGTTACGTCTAGAGATGTTTACAATTGACAGTGCGGTCCTCAGTGCATACATCTACAGTGAACTGCATCCGTTGGATTAAACTGATATGTTATGATTTACGTTTCTTTGCAACACTAGAATGACAAACGGCTGGCACGTTATCGCTCGTGAAGTTAACAGTAGTCATAAGAATACTCTGTGCAGCCGCAATAACCGCACATCAGACTTTGGACCAATTTGCTCACAGATTATCTAAGTTCAACGGCAATTCTTGAATTTGCAATGTTTAGTACGGTTGTGGCTACAAATATTTACAGCTGAATGTACGGTACTTGGTACATCCATCAGCAGACCGCTATAGCAGTTGAAAATGTATGCTGAGTGATGATGTAGATCCTATTCCAACCGTAGAATTACAAAAGACAGATCCGTCACAGCTAGAGATATTAACAGATGCAGAAACGGCATTGAGTACTGCCATCATCACAACACTGGTGCCGTTGGATGATCCGTTCTCTGATGGTACAGATCCTATTCCAATATCAAGACCGCGAAGGACTGGCCCGTTGTCGCTCGTGACATTAGCAAATGATGAAACGCTACTGAGTACAGGCATAGTCATCGTACCTTAGCCGTTGGACTTATTTGTTCACTGATGATGTAAATGCCAACGCAAGTCCAGAGTATTCAATGTATAGTTCGGTTATGTCTAGAGCTTTATGCAGTTCCCATTAAGGTAGCTGGTACATCCACGAATGGAGCATTGTAGCCATTGGATTAATCTGTTCAGTGATGCAATAAATCCCAAAGCAAGTCTAGGGTAGGCACAGTAGGGTACGGTTACGTCTGGAGTTATTAACCATTGACAGTACGGTTCTTAATACATAGATCAACAGGGCACTGCTGCCGTTGGTGTATCCAGTTCAATGATAATTTAGATATCATAGCAATACTAGAGTCACATAGCGCTGACCAATTACCGCTCGAAACATTATCACTCAACGAAACAGTACTAAGTAGATTCATCAAACCGGTAGAGTAGCCGTTCGGTTAACCTGTTCACAGGTGATGAGAGTACCAAAGCTGTTCTAGAGTAATTAATATATAGTACGCTTATGGCTGGAGATATTGCAATTGGCAGTACAGCTCCTAGCACATCCATCTGCATGGCACTGTAGCCGTTGGAATAACATGTTCAGTGATAATTTGTATTCTACATGCATTCTAGAATGACAAAAGGATGATCCCCTAAATCTGGGGATATTAGCAATTGGCATAACTGTACTGAGTTCTGGAATCAGCAAAATGCAGCAGCCTTTGTATTTATTTGATCGCTGACGACTTAAATTCCACAAGAGTTCCAGAATTATCAACGTATACACCAATTATGGCTGGAGATATATGCAGCTCCCGGTATGGAAGGTGGTGCTTCCACCCATAGAGCACTATAGACGTTGGATTGACCGGTACAGTGATGATTAAGGTTCTATAGCATTTCTAGAGTCACAAAAGTCTGATCCGTTACTGCTCGAGTTAATAGCAACTGACATAATGGTACTGGGTACGGCCACCGTCACAGTGATACAGCCGTTCGATTAATCTCTTCACTATTGATTTGAATTCCACCGTAGCTCTAAAATAATCAAAGTATACACCAGCCATGCTAGAGGCATTTACAGTTCCTAGTGCTTTACATGATGCTTCCACCAATCGAGCACAATAGACGTTGGATTAGTCTGTCCAGTGGGGACTTGTATTACGCAGCAATTCGAGAGAAAGCAGTATATACTTCAGTTAGGGCTAGAGATATTTACAGCTCCTCCTACGGAGGTTGGTACATCCACAAATGGAGCACTGTAGCAGTTGGATTAATCTGTATAGTGGCGATTTGAATACTGTTGCAGTTCCAAGTTGGCAACGTACTGAGTCATTGCGCGCGAGACATTAACAATTGGCAAAAGAGTACGGAGCGATGTTATCATGAACGTGCTTTAGCCGTTGCATTGAATCGTCCACTGACAAATTAAGTTAAACTGCAATTCTGGAATAACCAATGTATGGTGCCGTTTTGGCTACAGACGTTTACAGTTAACAATACGATACGTAGTACGTCCATCAACTTAGTGCGTTTGCCGTTCGATTGACATGTTGTATGATGACATATATTCTATAGCATTCCTGGAATGACAAGAGAAAGTGGCACTACTCCTCTAGACATTAACATCTGACTACGCAATACTAACTACACCCAGAATAGCACTTATGTAGCTGTTGGGTTAATTTGTACACTGATGACCAGAACTCCACAGCCGTTCGGGAATGATCAATGTATACATCGGATACGGCTAGTATTATTTTCTGCTCGCAGTACGGTAGTTGGTACAATCACCAATTAACTCCGTGGCCGCTTGTATGATCTGTTCAGTAACGATCTATATTCTGTTGCATTCCTAGAATGACAATAAACTATCTCATTTTAGCTCAAGGTATTAGCAATTGAGGAAAGAGTACTGAGCAGAGGCACCATCGCGGTACTGTAGGAGTTGGATTAATTTGTTCATTAGCGATGTAAACTCCAAAGCAAGTCTATAGCAATGAATGCATGGTACGGTTATTGCTGGTGATATTTACAACTCTTAGTATGGTAGTTGGTGCATCCAATAAACAGAACACTGTGGCCGTTGGAATATCTAGTTCAATGGTGATTTAGGTTCTATAGCAATTCTGGAATGACAAACGACAGAACCGTTGTAGCTGGAGATACTAACAATTGACATAACAGTACTGAGTAAGGCGATCATCATATTTCTGCAGCTGTTTTATTTATGTGTACACTCATGATTTTCTTTCACCGTGATTCCAGAATAATCAGTGTATACATCAGTTATGGCTAGAGGCATTTATATTTCCGTGTACGGTAGTTGGTACGTCCACAAATTGAGCACTGTAGCTGTTGGATTATTCTGTTCACTGACGACTTGCATACTATTGCAATTCTAGGTTGGCAACAGACTGAGACACTACCGCTAGAGACATGGACAATTGACAAAATAGTAGGGAGCACAGCCATCAACGCAGTACTTTAGCAGTTTTAATAACTTGTTCCCTGATAATTTATGTTAAATTGCAGGTCTAGAATAACCAACGTACGTTGCCGTCTTGGCAAGAGAAGCTTAAAGTTGTCAATACGGTGCGAAATACATCCGTCAACTGAGTACATTCTCAGATCGATTGACCTGATCAATGACGACTTAGATTCTCCAGCCTTCCTAGAATGACAAGGGACAAAACCATTACCACTAGCATATTAACAATTGATAACACAGTGTTAAGTACTCCCATCATCACACTGATGTAGCTGTTGGATTAATTTCAACACTGATGGCTAAACGTCCGCAGCAGCTCTGGAATAATAAATGTATACATTGGTTATGCATAGTGATATTTTCATTTCGCAGTACGGTAGTTAGTACAATCACCAATAAACTCAGTAGCCGTTCGATTGATCCCTTCAATAACGATCTAGGTTCTATTGCAATTCTAGAATGACAAAGGACAGGCACATTTTCTCCCGAGACGTTAACACTTGACGAAACAGTATTAAGTACAGCCATCATCACAGTACTGTAGCCGTTGTATTTATCTGTTCATTGATTACTTAAGCTACACAGTAGTTCTAGAATAATCTATGTATACATCAGATATGTCTAGAGATATTATCGTTTCACAGTAAGGAAATTGGTACCTCTAGCAACAAAGTACAGCTACCGTTAGATTTACCTGCTACAAGACGGTTTAGATCCTGTGGCAATTCTAGGACGACATAAGATAGATCCGTTCTAGCGCGAGATATTAGCAAGTGACGAAACAGTACTGAGTACAGCCAAAATCAGAGTAATTATGCCGATGTAATAATTTCTTTACTGATAAATTAAATTTAGGAGCAATCCTAGATTAATCAATTTATAATACGGCTATGGTTAGAGATATTTACATCTGACAGTACGGTACTTGGTACATCCATCAACTGTGCACTGTAGCCTTTGGATTGATCTCTTGAATGATGATTTGTATTTTGTAGCAATTCTAGAATCAGAAAGGAAAGGTCCGTTATAGCACGGTATATTTACAATTATTAGAACAGTATTGAGTGCAGCCAGCATCCCATTTCTGCAGCCGTTCGAATAATAGGCTCACTGATGGTATAAATTCCTCAGTGTTTCTATTATGACCTATATATGTATACATCAGTTGTGTGTGCAGATATTTATAATTCCCAGTTCGGCAGCTGGTATTCCCACCAAGAGGTCACTGCAGCCGTTTGATTATTCCGGTCAAGTCAATCCGGTGAAAAATCAATGCCTACATCAGGTACTGCTGGAGATATATACAATGCGCATAACGCTAGAGAGTGCAATCACCAATAGAGCACCCTAGCCGTTTGATTTGTCTGTTCAATAATGATCTAGATTCTTTGGCACTTCTCGAACGACAAGAGGCAGATCTGTTATACCTCAAGGGATTTGCAATGGACACAACATTACTGAGGACAGCCATCATAATATTACTGCTGCCGTTGTAATAATCGGCCCCCACAAGACTTAAATTCCGTAGCAGTTCTAGAATAACCAATGTGCAAATCAGATATGGCTAGAGATATTGGCAATTCAATGTAGGGTAGATGGTACATGCACCAATAGAGTTCCGCAGCCAATGGATTGACCTGTTAATTGATGATTTAGATACTAAGGCAGTTCTAGAGTCACAAAGGACAGATCCGTCATATCTCGAGGTATCAGCAATTGAAACAAGAGTACTGCGTGCAGCGGTCATCACAGCAGTACAGCCGTTGGATTGATTCGATCGCTGATAACATATATTCCACAGTAGTTCTATAACAATCATTGAAGCCACGAGCTACAGATAGATATATTTACAACTCCCATTAAGATAGTGGGTACATCAACCAATACAGCAAAGTAGCAGTTGGATTAATCTTTTGAGTGACGCTTTTAATTCCATGGTGCTTCTAGAATAATAGATGTATAGATCAACTGTGTATAGAGATATTTACAATTCCCAATACGGTAGTTTGCGCATCTATAAATAGAGCACTGTAGCCGTTGTATTGTTCAGATCATTTACGATTGAAATTCCGGAGAAGTTCTAAATTAACCAATGTATACTTCAGTTACGGCAGGAGATATTAAACACTCACAGGACGGTAGTTGGGACATTCGCCAATAGAGCACTGCAGTCGAAGGATTAACATGTTCAATGGTGATTCACTTACTATGGCAATTGTAGGATGACAGAGGACAGATCCATTACACATCGAGATATCAGCAATTGAGGATACGTACTGATTACAGCCACCCTCACAGTGCCTCAGCTGTTGGACTAATTTCCACATCAATAATTTGAATTTCGCATGAATCCTATAATCACCAATATATAGTAAGGTTATGGCTTGAGACAATTTAGAACCGTTAGGACGGTACTTAGCACATCTTTCAACAGTGCACTTCAGCCGGTGGATTAACCTGCTCTATGATGCTTTGGATTCTGTAGCAATTCTAGAGTATAAATTGACAGGCCCTTTATAGCTCGAGATATAAACAACTGTCCACTCGGTGCTGTGTACAGACATCATCGCAGTACTGTAGCAGTTGAATTAACTTGTTCACTGATAACGTAAATTACAATGCAATTCTAGGGTAATTAAAGTATGGCACGGTGGCGGCCTGAGATACTTACAATTGACGTTACAGTTCTTAGGACGTCTGTCTACAGAGCACTGTGTCCGTTGGATGTATGTGCTCAATGATGATTTACATTCTACAGCATTTCATGAATGACAAAGGAGATATCGATTACCGCTCGTCATATTTACAGCGGGCAACAAAGTGCTGAGTGCAGCAATCATAACAGTACTGTAGTCGTCCTATTAATTTGTGCACTGATGATTTAAACTCCACAGCAGTTGTGCAGCATTCCAGTTATACATCAGTTATTGCCAGAGATATGTACAGATCCAATTACGGTAGTTGGTACATACTTCAGTAAAGCACTGTAGCAGTTGAATTAGTCTTGTCAGTGACGATTTATATTCCATTGCAATTGTAGAATGGAAAAGATCTGACGCACTGTTGCTCTAAACATTATTATGGGACGAAATTGTACTGAGTGCAACCATCATCACAGTACTGTAATTGTAGGATTAGTCTGTTCACGGATGATTAAAGTTCCACTGTTGTTCTGGAATAACCAATGTTTACATCATCTGTGGCTAGAGATACTTACAATTCCCAGTACGGTAGTTTCTACATCCACCAATAGAGCACTGTTCCATTTGGATCAATGAGTACAGTGATGATTGATATTCCACTGCAACTCTGGAATGGCAAAGGAGTGACCCATTTTTTCTCGAGACGTTAACAATTGACGAAACAGTACTCAGTACTGGTATTGACACAGTACTGTAGCAGTTATATTTATTTTTTCACTGTTTGTGTAAACTCCGAAGCAAGTCTACAGTAATAAATGTGTGGTACGGTTGTGACTGGAGATACTTACATTTCCCAGTGCGGTATATGTACGTGCATGAACAGGAAACTGTAGCCGTTTGTTTCACCTGTTCTAACATGATCTACATTCTATAGACATTTGAGAATGACAAAAGATGTATCCGTTATAGCATGAGGCATTAACAGTTGACATAACAGTGCTGAGTACAGCCATCAGCACTGTGCTGCAGCCGTTGTATTAACCTTTTCATTGATGATGTAAACGACATAGCATGACTAGAGTTATCTATGCTGTGGTTGTGGTTACATATAATTTTGTGCATATTTGTGCTGGTATGAATGGAGCTGGTATGCGTGGTATTCCAATGAGTATTGAATACTGGTTATTATTGCAGTGGTAGATGCCGTAGTATATTTGGCATAAGTGTGAAGAATGTTTGCGTGGAAGAGTATATGTGTGTGTCGAGTATGAATGGGAGTCGTAAAGAACAGTTAGAGCTTGGAGGACAGTAAGCAAGGAACGCGTCGTGTGTACGATATTCGTGTATAGGTTATACCGTAGAGAGGAGCGGCTTCATTTTTACTAATACAATTATAATTTGTGTTCTTTTTTTAAACGTTTAAGTAAGTGTTGCTCTTATTGCATCCACCGTTAATAATTGGTAATAGAGCGTGGCTATAATTAACAGCATAATAAAGGAACATTCTGAAAACTTCGAAGGAATCGGGCGCGCAGAATATCTCAAATGTTGAACCGCCCGAAGATTCAAAACATTTCTTAGAGGAAGAAAAATAGGCGGACTTCTACGGACAAAACGGTTATGGGAGAAGGTTATTGGCGTAAAACCATTGACGAGACCAGTGGAGAGAGAATTAAATTATGAGGAGGTATTATAAATTGGGACGAACGGGAAGACGACAATTTTGTAGCTAGAGCAACCATTATTAACACGATTTGAACTTATCCATTATTAAGGTATAATAGAATAGAAGGTTCTGAAAAGCTACGGTTAAAAATCAAGGAACATATGGCTGCGAATGGAGAAGAACTAAAGACGCGTTCTCTTAATGAACTAACTACCATCAGAATGTTGATAGTATAGACAGTTGAAACGTTCGTGAATCTGGCAGAAGCTTTGAAAAGACAATGTATTCAGCTGGGATGGAATGTTGATGACAATGAACTTAAAATGCATGCATTACGAGTATTTCTGCCAAAGCATGACCCGAAGGTGAGGGTACTAGGGTCGCAGGGGAGCATATCTAATAGTGATATAAAATTCGCCTTAGAACGGAAAGAAAATAGAAGAGCAAGGAGGAAAGAAAAAAAGGCTAATAGGGAACACGAAGCAGAGAGGAAAGTGAAAGAGTGAAATAGAACAAATGGCAATTGCTACAACTGCCGGATCAAAGGACACATGGCGCGTCATTGTAGTCGAATTAAGGAATGTTGCAACCGTCAGGGATTCAATCTCATAGCAGAAAATTGTCGCGAACGTATGGAAAACGAATCGACATTGAGAACATGGCCAGGAAGATATTCATATGGTGGTTATCTTGGAGGCAATATGAGACAACAACGTGAAACGAAGATTCGTCGTTAAACACGCGTGGATAAGTGGTAATGAGGATAAGCGTAATATCAAAGAGACACACATTATGCGATGTGTGCGAGATAAATGGAAGCAGAATAAACGAATTAGAGGATGATAATTATCTTATACGGCTGTTGGATTCCGGATCTGCAAGCCATATGACTGACAGCGAGTTAATTAGTGACAATTTTGGTGAAGAAGTACGAAAAATTAGTATGGCAGACAAGAAAGGAAGAGTGATAACCTCGAACGGAGTCGGAAATTTCAAAGTCGAACAAGCTTCTGTCAATAATAATAAGAAACTAAGAAATGTATTTCACGTTCCAGAACAGAATTCCAATTTACTTTCAGCAGCGAAAATGACTAGCCGTCGCTACGACGTAAATTTGTGTAAACATGGAGCAATAATATACAACAAACTTGGTGGAATGCGAATGACCGCGGTAAGAGAACAGTACGCGTATTTTGTGAGGATATATATAAACATTGAGAGGACCACCGCAGTATCGACGGAAATGGAGGAATGGCGCAAAGCTTTAGGACTTGCAGATAAAGGAATCGTAGAAGAAATTAGAAGAAAAAATCTGGCATTAGCGATGGATTGTTCATCGAAATAGGTATGCGATCCATGTGTACAAGGAGAAGCATGTAAAACGCCGCATGCGCGACATAATGCTATATGGCCGAAACGTACTTTAAAACTATGGCATACAGATTTGGTAGGTCCAATCAATCCCTCGTCTTATGGAAAGAGAAATTACGTATTAAGTATCGTCGAAGGTTATTCGGGAATGATGCTTATACAACTTCTGAGGGATAAACGTGAAGCTGCTGAAGAATTAAAAAAAAGGATTGAAGGAAAATCAGACCGAGCTACGATTGAAGATGATTAGGACAGACAAAGGTGGAGAATATTTAGGAACAGCATTAAATAGCTGGTTTCAGTCTAAACGAATAGTTCGTGGATTGAGTCCTCCCATGACACCTGAACGTCAAGGAATTGCAGGAAGAGCGAACAGGGCCAGCAACGAAACATTCAGGATGATACAGGCAGATTCAGAACTAAGTCATATATTTTGGGTGGAGGGAGCGAATATAGAGGTATACATTCGAAGTCAGATTAAACCGCGGGAACACGATAAAGCGTCATATGAGATTTGGTACAGAAAGTAATCCAATATGAAGCACATGAAGCTATTCGTGTGTATACAGTGTTTAATAAATAAAGGAGAATGTAAGTGGAAATTTGAAGTAGGGACTTTAAATGGAATATTTGTGGGATGTAAGGAAAATATTACCGGATATGCATACCAGAAAGATAAAATATAAAGTGCGACTCTGACGTATGATTTGCAGAAGAAAGGAACGGATCGGACTTGCTTCGATACAAAGAAGTTGAAGGCGAAAATAATGAAGGCTTATTTCTTGTTAATTTTGATGTAGAAAATGATGAAGACGTTAAAGATGCTCCTCAACAGAACCTTGAAGACGAAAGACAATTCGGAATTGGAATTTATGACGAGGAAAGTGCTTGCGACGGAGAAAGCAGCGAAAATGCAGATACAATAATTGAAATTGAAAACGATGAAGATACGAGGATAGAGCAAAGTAATGAATGTCAGGAAACGGTTGTTGAACAAGTAGAACCGACTACAGGAAGAAAGGCTCGAAGACCAATGAATGTGACGAAGAAAGCAATTGAAGGGAAACATATCTGAGAGTACGTTACACGAAAAATAGCATGAACAAGGGAACGCAAGAAGGTCTTTCAGGATTAAAAGACAAAAAGCAATTAGAAGTGCTGAAGAAAGAATGCTTTCTACGATAACAGTGGCACGACAATCTCCAGAATGGGATGAATGAAGAGAAGCTATAAAGAGTGAAATAGAGTCATTACAGAAAGATCAAGTGCAGCATGTAGTGAATCGACCGAAAAATAAAAAGGTGTTCAGGTATAATTGCACCTTTAACGTAAAAGAAAATTATGAAACATTACAAGGAAGATGCAAATCGCGATTAGTGGCGTTGAGGAGGAAAGAGTTTTTTATACTGTGGCATACACGTGGACGACATGACCGTAGTCTGCAGTGAAGGTCTATTTAGAAGAATACATACTAATATACTTAAGAGTCATATGGAATTATAGTACCTTGGTGTAGGTAAACGACTATTAGGAATAGAATTAAATTACAGAGACCAAAAATTAATCATTATGTAATAAAGTTGTGTGAAACGTTTATTAAGTGCATACCGAATGAGCGATTGTGGTGCGGTAAGTACGCCTATTGATGTAAATCAGGAATTGATCGAAGATTATGGGAGCCCGATGAGCGATGAAAAAAATTATCAAGAGCTGCTACGAAGATTAATGCATCTACGCGTAACAACGGGACCCTATATTTCCACTGCACTAAGCTGTTTATCAGTAATATGTCGATAGCTGTACTGAGTACAGTTATGTCAATTGTTAATACCTCTAGCAACAAGGGATCTGTCTCTTGTCATTCTAGAATTTCTACACAACCTCCGTCATCATGCAACAGGTTAACAGAGCATCCACAATGCTCTGTCGATGGATGCACTACGTACCGTACTGCCGACTGTAAATATCTGTAGCCTTAACCGTACTGCACATTGATTCTCCTTGAATTTCCGTTAATCATAAATTAAAAGTGAAAAATTAGTCCAACCTCTTCAGTAATGTGATGACGGCTGCTTTCAGTACTGTTTCGTCAATTGCCAATGTCTCGAGAGATAATGGTACAGTACTTCGTCATTCTAGGGATCCAATACGATTTAAATCAATACTGAACAGCTAAATCCCACGGCTGCATTGCTCCATTGGTGGATGTACTAGCTACTGTACTGGGAATAGTACACATCTCTATCCATAACTGATACATACATTGATGGTTCTAGAACAACTGTGGAACCTGTATCATTACTGAACTGAGCAATCCAGCGGCTGCAGTATTGTGATAATGGTTGTACCTAGTACTGTTTCGTCAATTGCTAATATCTCGAGCGATGGTGGGACTGCCCTGTGCCATTCTAAAGTTGCAAAAGAATTTACATCATCACTTAACTGAATACAACAGATAATTAGCTTCAATCGTGGATATACAGGCTACTGTGCTGGGAGTAGTAAGTATCCCTAGCCATATCTGATGCATACATTGATTTTTTTAGAACTGCAGCAGAATACATGTCATCATTGAACAGATCAATCCAATTCTACAGTGCTGTATTAATGGATGTATTAGGAACCGTGCTTATAACTATAAATATCTCTAGCCGCAACCGGAATATACATTGCTCCTTCTAGATTTGCTTTTGAATTTACAACATCAGTGAGGGGATCAATCCGTTTCTACAGTGCTGCGTTGATGGATGTACTTAGGACCGTGCATGCAATTATTAATATCTCTAGCCATAATCGTACTATGCATTGATTATTCTAGACTTGCTTTGGAATTTGTATCGCCAGTGAGCAAAGCTTATAAGGCGGCTACAGTACTGCCATGGTGTACTCAGTAGCTTTATGGCAATTGCTACAAACTCGAGTTGCAACACCTATGTACTCTGTCATTCCAGGAATGCAGTAATATTTGTGTCATCACCGAAGAGCTTAATCCAACGGCTACATTGTTCTATTTGTGGATGTGCCATACACTTTATCGGAAGTAGGAAATATCTCTAGCAACAAATGATGTATACATTGATACTGCAGTAATGCGATAATCGCTGTAGTCAGAACTGCTTCGCCACTTCTTAACATCTCGAGGGATAATGGGAACGTCCATTGTCAATCCAGATTTGCAATGGAACATGAATCATCACTGAACATATTAATCCAATGGCTACTCTGCTCTATTGGTGAATGTACCTGCCACCCTATTGGGTACTTTAAATATCTCTATCCATAACAGATGTGTACTTCGATTATTCTAATATATGGAACATAAATCATCAGTGAAGAAGATAATGGGACGACTGCAGTGCTCTAGTGGCGGATGTACCGATAACCACACCGTCAATTGAAAAATTCTCTAGCCATAACAGTAAAAATCGTTCATTACTCCATAATTGCTGATAAATATAAATTACCAGTGTGCTAATAAGCCCAAGGGCTGAAGTTTTATGATGATGACAGCATTGAATACTGTTTCGTCAATTATTAATATCTCGAGAGATAGTGGGGCAACCCTTCGTCATTCCATAATTGCAATTGTATATAAATCATCATGGAACATATCAATCCAACGGCTACAGTGCTCTGTTGATGGATGTACTAACTACCGTACCGTCTATTGTAAACATTTGTAGCCATAACCGGAATGTGCATTGATTATTCTTGGATTGCGGTTAAAATAAATTTGTCAGTGGACAAATTACTTGAACGGCTAAAGTACGGTGCTGATGAATGTACTCAGTGCCGTTTCCTCAGACGTTTATGTCTCCAGCGACAATGGGTCAGTCATTTGTCTTTCTAAAATTGCAATGCTATGTAAACTATGACTGAACAGGTTAGTCGAAGGACTACAGTGTTCTATTGGTGGATGTACGTACAACCGCGCTTGGAGTTGTTACTATCCCGAACCGTAACTGATGCATAAGATGAAAATTCTTGAACTTCTGTGTAATTTAAGTCTCCTGTGATGATATTAACACGAAGGCTACAGGTCTGTGTTGATTCCTGTACCTAGTACGGTGTCGTCAGTTGTTTATATCTCGAGCGGTAATGGATCTGCCACTGCCATTGCAGAATAGTTACAGAATATGTATCACCATTGACCAAATCAACACAACTGCTACAGTGCTCTGTTGATGAACGTCGTAAGAACCATCCTGTCAAGCGGAAATATCTCTATCCATAACCATGCAATACGTTGGTTAATCTAGACTTGCTTTCTAATATACGTCATCAGTGGACAATTTCATCCAACGGATGCAGGGCAAAATAGATGGATGCATCACACACCGGACTGGGCTCTTTAAATGTCTGTAGTCATATCTGATGTATACATTGCCTATTCTACAGCCACTGTGGAAGGTAAATCATCTATGTACTGATTAGTCCACCGGCTGCTGTGCTGTAATGGCGGCTGTACCAAGTACTGTCATGTCAACTGTTGATGTACCGAGCTACAGCGGATATGACATTTGCAATCGAGAATTGCTATAGAATGTAAATCATCATTGAACTGGATAAAGCAACGGCTTCTGTGCTCTCTTAAATGGATGCACCAAGTACCGAGGTGCCAATTGTAAATAACTTTATCTATAACCGTACCGTAAATTGTTTATTCTGAAACTGGCCTGTACCTTAAATCTTCGGTGAACAAATTAATCCTGCGGCTACAGTATTGTGATGATGGCTGTACATAGTACCAAGTTATGAGTTTTAAGTATCACGAGCCGTGACTGATCTCTCTTTCGTCATCCAAGAATTGCTATACAATCTATGTCATCGCAGAATGGGTTGATCCAACGACCACATTGCGACGACGATGGATGTAACAACCACCGTCCTTGGAAATGTAAGTATCTCCATTCATAACCGTGCAACGTATTTGTTATTATAGGCATGCTATGGAATATTCATCATCAGTGATCAAATTAAAGCAACAGCTATACTTCTGTGATGATGCCTTTACTCAGTACTCTTCCGTCAACTGTTGTTGTTGCGAGCGAAAATGGGTACGTCCATTGTCATTCTTGAATTGCAGCGGGATATATATCATCATTGAACATATAAATTCAGCGGCTACAGTGCCTTGTTGATTAATGTACAAAGAACCGCAGTGTCAGTAGCAAATTTCTAAAGCAATGACCTTTCTATGTGTAGATTACTGTAGGGTTGCTGTAGAATTTAAGTCATCAGTGGAGAAAAAATCTGCTACTCTGACGGTGACTATACTCATTCCGGCTGTGTCAAACGTTAAGGCCTGGAGAATTAATTGATATGTAATTTTTCATTCTAGAAATGTTACAGGATCTAAGTCATATTTGATGAAGTTTATCCAACGGCTGCAGTGCTTTGCTACGGGATGAAGTAGGTAACGTAATTTCAATTGAAAATATCTCTAGCCATATCCGTGCTACGCGCTGACTCTTCCAGAATTCCTTTGGAATTCACATCAACAGTGAAGAACGCGTTCCAACTGCTACTGTACCGCGATGATGACTGTGCTCAGTACTGTATTGTCAATTGTTTATATCTCAAGTGTTAATGGATATGTCGTTTGTCATTGTGTAACTGATATATAACCTTAATCATCGGTGAAGACATTAATGAAGCAGCTACGAAGCTCTGATGGTGGAGGCACTAAGTGCCATCGTATCAACTGCAAATACATCTAGCCATAAGCGTACTACACGTTGATAATTACAGAAAGGCAGTGGAACTTAAATCACCATTGGACATGTAAATCCGATTAATTTGATGATGGTTGAAGTCAGTACTGTGTTGTCAAATGTAAATGTTTCCATCGTTAACGGGTGTGTACGTCATCATTCAAGAACTGATATAGTGTCCAAACCACTATTGAACAGATTAATCCAATGGCTGCAGTGCTCTTTTGGAGTGTGTACTAGGTACCGCAGCCCAGTAGTCGAGGTTTCTAGCCACATCCGTACTATGCATTGACCATTCTAGAATTGCTGTAGAACCTACATCATCAGTGAGCAATTTATTCCTACGCCTTCGCTACTGTTGTAATGGTTGTACTCAGTCCACCTATGTCAGTTGTTAATGCCTGGCGATGTAGTTGGACTGTAATTAGTAACTATACAGGTACTATAAGGTCTAACTACTCTGTAGATAGACGGCTCTGACCGTGCATGTGCCAGGTACAGCACGAACAATTGGAAATATCTATAGTCGTGTGCGACATATACATTGATTATTCTAACACTGGTGTGGGTTTTAAATCCTCACTAAACGGATGAGACCAACGGCTACAGTGCTTTCTTGCTGGATGTACAAGTTGCAGTAGTACCTGTTGTAAAAGACTCTAGCCACAGCCGTACTATATAATTATTATACTAGAATTGCTGTGGCACTGAAATCTGGAGGGAGCAAATTACTATCACAGCTATAGTACTGCGATTATTGCTGTATTCAGTACTGTTGTGCCAAATGTTAATATCTCGTGCGATAATGCACCAGCCTGTCTTCATTCTAGAATTTCTACCGAACTTAGATCATCAGTGAGCAGCTCAATCCAACAGCTGTAATGCTTTATTGGTGTATGTACCAGGTACCGCATTCTCAACAGTAAATTTCTTTAACGATGATTGTTCTGCACATTGTATATTCTATAATGTTCGTGGTGTTAAAGGTATCCAGTGAAAAAATCTACCCAACGCCAAAGGTACAGCCATGATGGCGGTATACAGTACAATCTTGTCAAGTGCAAATGTCTTGAGCGGTAAAGCTTCTGCCCTTTTCCATACAAGAATTACTGTAGATTTTATATCAGCACAGAAAATATCAACACAACTGCTAAAATGCACCGTTGATGCCCATACTATGCATTGTATTGTTATAGGTCAATATCTCCAGCAACAATTGCTGTATACATTGATCATTCTACAATTGCTGAAGAACTTATTTGAATAGCGAGCAGATTAATACAATGGCTATACTACAGTGTAGATGGCTACAATCAGTGCTGTGTTGCCATTTGACAAATCCACCACCGATATTAATACTTCCATTGATAATTCTAGAATTGTTGTGGAGCACCCAACAACAGTGAACACATTAATTTTTCCGCTACAGTGCTCTCTTCGTGGCTGTACCCCATACCGCAGTGTTAGTTGCAATTATCTCTAGCCATTACTCTTGCGTATAATGATTACCCTAGAAGTGAGGGGCTGTACAAGTCACCATTTGAAGAAACTAAACCAGCGGCTACATTTCTGTTGCTATTGTTGTTCTCAGTACTGTGTGTCAATAGTTAATATCTCGAGGGGTATCGGACAATCCCTTTGTCGCTTTAGACCTTCTATAGAAATTAAACCATCCGTGAACAGGTTAATCCATCGGCATCAGTCCCCTGTTGGTGGATGTACCGTGCATCATACTGTCAGCTGTAAATATCTCTAGACATAACCGTTCGAAACATTGATGCTTCATGATATGCTATTCAACTTATACCATCTGTGAACAAATCAATCCGACGGCGAGAGTGCAGTTATGATGCCGGTACTCAGTACTGTCTTGACAATCGTTAATTTCTCGAGCGACAATGGATATACACAATGGTTTTGTGATTCAAGGATTCCTATAGAACCTATATCATCAGTTACCTGATTAATCAAGCGGCAAATGTACTGGGTTGAAGGGAATACTCAGTACTTTTGTGACATAAGTGTAAGTCTCCAGCGACTATTGCTCTGCCCATTGATGCTTCTACAATTGCTGCCGATCATGTATGATCAGCGAAAGGATTGTTTCAGTGGCTATAGTATTGTGTAGATCTCTACACATAGTACTGTGCTATAATCCTTTGAAGCCACCACCGGCATTTCATACATAGATTGATCGGTCTAAAACCGCTTTCGAGTATAAATCATCAATGAACAAATTAGTGCATCGCATTCAGTACCGCTATGATGGCTGTAATCGGTACTGTTTTGTCATTCGTTAATATGTCGACCAATAATGTATATATCATTGGTCGTTCCAGAATGGCCATAGAATATATGTCATCAGTTATTAGATCAATTCAACGGCTACTGTGCTCCCTTGGTGTATGTACTATGTATCGTGCTATCAATTGTAAGCGCCGCTTGCCATACGTATACAGTAAATAGATTGTTCTGGAATTGCTGTGGAACTTACATCATCACTGAACAGATTAATACAGCGGCTACTGTGCTGTGTAGGTGGAGGCAAAGGATACCGTTCTGTCAATTGCAAGTGTCTCGAGCCATTGACGTACAATGCACTAATAATTCTATATTTGCTGTGGGATTTAAATCATCAGTGTACAGGTTAATCCTACTCTCATAGTGCTCCGTTGGTGGACGTAATGAGCACCGTACTGCCAAGTGCAAATGTGTCCAGCCATAACAGATCTATGCGCTGATTATGCTCGAACTAGTGCTAAATTGAACCCTCAGTGGACAAATTAAGACAACAGCTACTCAACTGTTGTGATGGTTGTACTCAGTACTGCTTTGGCGTATGTCAATATCTCCGGCGACAACTGCTCTATTCATTCGTCATTCTACAATTGCTGCAAAAATTAGGTCAGCGAACAGATTAGTTCAATAGCTATTGCATTGTGCAGATGGCTACACTCTGTACTCTATTGTCCTTTGTCAATATCACTAACGGTATATGACGTATCGGACGATTGCTAAAGTGTTGAAACGTAGTGAAATCATCATTGAACAGAATAACCCACCGACTACATCGCCCTGTTAGTGGATGTCTTAAGCACCGTACTGTCTATTTTATATATCTCTATATGCAACAGATCTTTACATTGATTATTGGAGAGTCGCTATCGATTTTCCTAATCGGCAGTGCACAAATACGACCAACGGCTACGGCAGTGTTGTGATGGCTGTACTCTGTACCCTGTTGTCCCTGCTGCTACCACGAACCGTAATATATCAGTCATGTATCATTCTGTATTTGCTATAGACATTAAATTATCAGTGAACAGATTAGTCCAACTGCCATAGTGATCTGTCGGTGGCTATACTTAGCACCATGCTGCAAATTGTAGATACCTCTAGCTATTACTGATTTGTGCATTGGTTATGGTAGAATCGCCGCGGAATTTAAATCATAACTGAAGAAATTAAACCAACGGCTACATTTCCCTGACGAAGGCTGCACTCAGATCTGTGTTGTCAATTGCAAATATCTCGAGCGAAAATGGATCTGTCTTTTGTCGTTCTAGAATTGCCATGTAATAAAGGTCATCGTTGGACAGAACAATGCAACGTCCACAGAGCTCTGTTGATGGACGTACGAAGAACAGTACTGCTAGGTGTAAATACTTCTAACCATAACCGTCTTACATATTGTTTACTCTAGACTTGCTTTGGAATTTACATCGTCAGTGAAGAAATTTATCCATCGGATACAGTGCTCAATTGGTGGATGCATCAACTACAGTGCTGGCGATTTTAAATGTCTCCTGGCGTAACTGATGTATACATTAACCTCTGTGTAACTGCTGTGGGATTTATGTCATCAGTGTTCAAATTAATCCAAAGGCTACAGTATTGTGATGATGACTGTACTTAGTACTGTGTTGTGAGGCGTTAATATCTCGAGCGATAATGGCTCTGCCTCTTATCACTCTAGGATCGTTATGGAATCTTAGTCTTCATTGAATATGTTAGTACAACGGCTACAGTGCACTCTATATGGATGCACTATGAACCGCGCTGTGAATTGTAAATGTCTCTAGCCATAACAGTACAGCACATTGATTGCTCTAGACTTGCTTTGCAGCTTGCACCTTCAGTGAACGGATTAATACAACGGCTAAAGTAAAGTAGTGATGGCAGTAATCAATACCGTTTAGTCACTTGCTAATATCTAGGGCAAAAGCGGGTCAGTCCTTTGCATTCTAGAAATGCAGAAGGACATACGTCATCACCGAACCGATTAATTCAGCGGCTACAATGCTCGGTTGATGGACGTACTTATGACCGTATTTTCAATTGTAAATATCTGTAGCCATAGTCATACGATGAATTGATTATTCTACAACTGCTGTGAAAGGTGAATTAGAAATGAACAAATATTTCCAACGGTTAAAGTACTATGATGATGGCTGTACTCAGTACTCTTTCGTCATTTGTTAGTATATCGAGAGATAATGGGTCAGATATTCGACATTCTAGAATTGCATTTGGATTTAAGTCATCCCTGAATAATTTAATCCAACGGCTACAGTGCACCATTGGTGAACGTACCAACTACCGTACTGCGAATTTATAATGTTTCTAGACGTAGCTAACGTATGCTTTGATTAACCTAGCACTACTCTGGATTTTAACCCATCAGTGGAGAAATTAATCAAACGGCTACAGTGCTGTGATGATGGACGTACGTAGTAGTGTGTCCTCAGTTGTTAATTACTCGAGCGGTAATGGATCTTTCCTTTGTCATTCTATAACTGCTATAGAAACAAAACCATCAATGAACTAATCAGTTCAACTTCTACAGTGCTCTGGCGATGGATGTACTAAGCACCGCACTGTCAATTGTAATATCTTTAGCCATAGCCGTGCTTTGCATTGGTTATTCTGGAATTGTCATTGAACTTACATTATCAGTGGTACAATCATCAAAATAGCTAAATCACTGGCATGGTGGTAGTAATCAGCACTGTTTCGTCAATTGCTGATATCTGGAGCTATAACGTAACTGCCTCTTATTATTCTACAATTACTATAGAATCCCAATCACTAGTGAACTGATTAATCCAACGGCTACTGTGCCCCATCGGTGAAACTACCATCTGAATCTTCAATGTCTCTATACATAACTTGTGAATACATTGATTATACTAGAGGCACTGCGGAATTTAATACATCAGTGAGCAGATTATTCTAACAGCTACGGTAATGTGATGATGACATATCTCTGTACTGTTACGTCAATTGCCATTATCTCGAGATATGACGGATATTTCTTTCCTTATTCTAGAACTGCTGTATAATCTAAATTGCCATTGTACAGGTTAACGCATCGGCTGCAGTAATATCTTGATGAATGTACCAAGTACCGTACTGAAAATTATGAATATCTCCTGTCACAACCGTACCGCGAGATGATTATTCTTGTATTGTTTTGGGACATACACCATGGGTGTACACATAAATCGATCCGTTACAGTAAAGTGTTTAAGGCGGCACTCAGTACTGTTTCGCCACATGTTATTGCCTCGAGCTATGTCGGATCTGTCTTTTGTCGACCTAGAATTGCAATATATTCCAAGTCATCATTGAACAGATTAATCCATCGGCCACAGAGCTCTTTCGGTTGATGTATTGAGTACAGTACTCTCAATTCCCGCAGCCGCGCAATGCATTGGTTATACTAGAATTGGTGTGGAATTTAAATCATCACTGAACTAACCAACCTAACGGCTACGTTACTGTGATGATAGCTATACTCAGTACTGATTTCTCAACGGCTAAAGTCTCGAGCCATGATGGGCCTGCCTTTTGTCATTATAGACTTTTCTTAGAAATTGCATTACTGGAAAGGTTAAACCAATTATAACAGTGCTCTGTTGGTGGTCGTTCCAGGCACCTTACAGAAAATTGCAAATATCTATAGACATGACAGATCTACACACAGTTTGCACTATAACTGCTGTGAAATTTAAATCATCAGGGAATAAGTTAATCAAATTGCAAGGGTATTATGACGGCGGCTGCACTCAGTACTGTTTTGACATTTGTCAATACCTCCAGCAATAGTATTCTCTCCACAGACCGTTCGACAAGTGCAAGGGAAAGTAGATTGTAAGCAAACAGCTTAAATCCATGGCCGCACTATTGTGTAAATGGCTACACGCAGAACTCCATTGTCAATTGCAAATATCACCACCGATACATGAGGTATCTGATGGTAGCTCAAGAATTGGCATAGGGTATAGATCATCAGCGAAAATATTATTCGTTCGGCTACAGTGCTCTGTTGATGAATGTGCTAAGTAACGTAATGTCAATCTTAAAGGTCTCTAACCGTAAATGATACATACATTGATTACTCATGACTAGTTATGTAACGTAAGCGATATTTGAACAAATTAATCCAACGGCTACAGTACAGTTATAATGGCTGTACTCAGTATAGTGTTGTCAAATGTTAATATCTCGGGCCATAATGCATCTATCTTTTGTCATTCTAGAAATGATATCGAATTTATATCGTCAGTTAACAGATTAATCCGACGGCAACTGTGTTCTATCGGTGAATGTATTGTGTACCGTACTGCCAAATATATATATCTCTAGCTATACATGATGTATGCTTCGTTCACTATAGAGTTGCTGAAGAACTAAGATTGCCAGTATACCGATTACTACAATGGCTATTATGCTACGCAGATTTCTACACTCTGAACTTTATTGTCTATTGTCTATATCTCGAGGGATAAAAGCTATGTCTTTTGCCATACTCTACTTGCTATAGGATATAAATCATTGGTGACTATGCAAATGCATCGTCAACAGTGCTCTGATGGTGGATGTGATAAGTACGGTACAGAGGATTGTAAATACATCTAGTCCCAACCGTACTACACATTGATTATTTTAGCATGGCTTTGGAACGTATCCCATCGATGAACAAATTAATGCAGGGCTGCAGTATTGTGATGATTGCTATACTCAGTCCTGCTATGTCAATTGTTTATACCCCGAGTGATAATGAATATGGATTTCGTCATTTCAGGAATGCTATTGGACCTAAATCATCACTGCACTGGTTAAACCTACGGCTACAATGCTCTGTTTATGGATGTACTGGGTGCCGTACAGGAAATTGTAAATATCCCTAGTAATAACCACACTATGCACAGAATGTTGAACAGCCGCAGTGGAAATTAATTCGTCAGTGAACTAATTAATCCAACCGCTACTGTACAGTGAAGAAGGCTGTGCTTATTACTGTGTTGTCTGTTGTTAAGGTCTCGAGCTGAAATGGAACTGTCCTTTGTCATTATAGAGTTGCTATAGAATCAGCATCATAATTGAACTGGATAATCCAGTAGCTACAGTGCACTGTATAATATATGCAAATAGCACCGCACTCTCAATTGTAAATACCTGTATGCGTAGCCCATACATTCATTATTCTAGACCTATCGTGCACCTTAAGTCATCGCTGAAGAGTTTAATCCAACGGTTACAGTACTGAGACGATGGCTGTACATAGTACTGAGTTGTAGGTTGCTAATATCTCGATCTGTAACGGTTGCGCCTCTTGTCATTCTACAAGTGCTATGGAATCTAAATCATCATATAAGAAATCAATGCAAGGTCTATAGTGCTCTGTTGATGGATGCACTGCAAACCATACCGTCAATTATAAGCATATATATGATGTAACGGCACTATAATATGATTACTACAGATTTCAATCGGAATTTAGGTCATCAGTGGACAAATTAATCCAGCGGCTGCAGTACTGTTATTGTCGCTGTGCTCGGAACTATTTCGTCAGTTGTTTATACCTCGTGCTACGACGGATCTGTCTTCTCTCTCATTAGAATTGAAATTGAATTTATAACATCGCTAAACAAGTTAATCTAACGCCGACGGAGCTCAGTTGGTGGATGTTCCAACTACTGTACCGGGAATTCCAAATGACTCTAGGCATAACTGATGCATACATTCATTAATCTGGAACTACTGTGGAATGTAGGCCATCAGTGAGCAGCTTAATCCAACGGCTGCGGTAATGTGATGATGGCTGTACACAGTTTGGTTATGTGAGTTGTTAATATCTCGACCTATAACGGATCCGCCTTTTGTAATTCGAGAATCGCTATAAAATACAAATCATCATTAAACAGGATAATGCACCTTCTACAGTGCTCTGTTTTATAAATGCACTAAGAAACGTACTCTCAATTGCAAGGGTCTCTAGCCATAACCGCAACATCCATTCATTATTCTTGAATTGCTATTAAACTTTAATTGTCACTGAACAAATTAGTCCAACGGCTAAGGGACTATGATAGTGGTTGTACTCATTACTATTACGTGAGCTGTTAATATCTCGAGCCATAGTGGGTCATTCCTTCGTCATTCTAGAATTGCAATATAACATAAGTCATCACTGAACATATTAATCCGTTGGCTAAAGTGCATCACTGGGGAATATTCCAGTACAGTACTTGGAATTTTAAATATCTCCAGCCATAAAAGTACTAAGCATTGATTACCCTATGAGTTGCTTTGGAATTTTCATCATCAGAGAAAAAATTAATACAACGGCAGCATTACTGTTGTAATGGCTGTCCGCAGTAATGTATCGTCAATTTTGAGTATCTCAAGATATAATGGGACATTCCTTCGTCAGTCTAGAATTGCAATAGATTAGAAATCATCACTGATCGCACTAATCCGATGGCTAAAATGCTCCAATGGTGAATGTTGCAATTTCAGTACTGGGAACTTTTAATATCTCTAGGCCTATCTGTTGTATGCATTAACAATTCTAGAACTCATCTGGAATTTATTTCATCAATGAGGAGATAAATCCAGCGGCTGCAGTGCCCTATAGGCGGATGAACTGAGGACCGTACTGTCAAATGCAAATATCTCTGGCTATAACCAGACTATGCGCAGACTTTTCGCGAATTGCTGTTAAAACTATGTTATCAATGAAAGAACTAGTACAACTTCTATGGTGCTGTGATGATTGCTACACGTAGTACTGTTTCATCAATTGTGAATGTGTCGAGCGATAATGGTTCCGTTCTTCGCTATCTTAAAACAGCAATAGAACACAAAACATCGCCGAGCATGTTAATCCAACGGCGGCAGTTCTACATTAGTGGACGAAGCAATTACCGTACCTGGAATTGTAAACATCTCGAGTCACAGCAGATTCATAAATTGAATATTCTGGAAGTAATGTGGAACTTGAAACATAATGTAAAAGATTAATCCAACGACTACAGTGCTCTTCTGGTGGTTGTACTGAGGACAGTAATGCCACTTGCAAATGTGCCCAGCCATAACATTACTATACATTGATTATTCTAGAATTGCCATTAAGCAGCGATTATCAATGAACAAATTATTCCAACAACTGCAGGACTGTGGTGATGGCTGCACTCAGTACTGTTTCCACAATTGTGAATGTCTCGATCGATAATTGGTCAGCCCTTCGTCATGCCAAAACTGCAATGGGATATAAATCGTCTGATCATATTAATCAAATGGCTAAAGTAATATGTTGTTGGTTGTACCAACTACCGAACTGCGAATTATTAATATCTCTGGCCATAACGTATTTGTGCATTTGTTATTCTAGAACTGCTGCGGAATTTAGGTCATCAGTGAGCAGATTACTACAACGGTTGCGCTAATGTGGTGGTGCTTGGTCACAGCACTGTCATGTCAATTGTTATTTTCTCGAGCTCTGACGGATCTGCCTTTTGCGATTCTAGATTTGCTATAGAATGTAAGTTATCATTACACATGATAAGCGAACGGCTGCAGTGATTTGTTGTTGGACGAGCAAGGTACCGTACTCTAAGTTGTAAATATCGCTAGCCATAAGAGTAAAGTACATTGATTACTCTAGAGTTGCACTTAAACTTATATTATCACCGAACAAATTATTCCAACGTCTAAAGTACTGTGATGATGCCTGTACTCAGTAATGTTCCGTCAACTGTTCATATCTCGAGCCATAATGCGCAGTGCCTTGTTACTGTAGAATTGCAATAGGATATAGAACATCACTGATCATATTAATCCAATGGCTAAAATGCTCTATTGCTGGATGTACCATCCACCCAACTGAGGAACTCTAAATGTCTCTAGCCACAACGTATGCGTGTATTTGTTACTCTAGAGCTACTGTGGAATTTAAATCATCAGTGAGCAGGTTAATACAACTGCTGCAATAATGTGATGATGGCCGTACACTGTGCTGTTATGTCAACTGTTAATATCTCGACCTATAACGAATCTGTCATTTGTCATTCTAGAAGTGCTGCAAAATCTAATTTGTCGCTAAATAGTATCATACGATGGCTACAGTGCTCAGCAGCTGTATGTACTATGTACCACACCTTCAATTCTAAACAGCTCTAGCCATAAATGTGCTATGGATATATCGTTCTAGAATTGCTGTAGTACTAAAGTCATCGGTGGCCAAATTAATGCAATGCCTGCATTATTGTTGTGATAGCTGTACTCAGTCATTCTATGTCAGCTCTTCGTGCCTGGCGATGTAATTCATGTGTAATTTGGCATTCTGGATTTCCAACCATACGTAATCCATCATTCAACATATTATTCCAACTGCTGCAGTGACCTGGTATTGCATGCACTAAGTATCGTACTGCCAATCGTAATTGTCGCTAGGCGTAACTATACTATGCATTCGTTACCTTAGTACTGATGCGGAATTTATGTCACCAGTGAACACATTTATCCAACGACTACAGTACTGTGATGATGGCTGTTATCAGTACTATTTTGTGAATTTTTAATATCTCGGGCTGGAGTGTATCTGCCTATGGTCATTCTAGAATTGCTATAGTATTTAAATCATCAGTGACCTGGTTAATGAAGCGATTGCAGCGCTGCGATGACTGCTATGCTCAGTACTTTATTGAAATATGTCAATGACTTCAGCTGCAATATTTCTATACATTGGCCATTCGACAGTTGCCGAAAAAATTAGTAGATCAGCGAACAGATTAATTCAATGGCTATAGTATTCCTTAGATGGCAACCCACGGTAATGTAATGTCATATGTCAATATCACTACCGATATATGATCTATACATTGACCATTCTAGAATTGCTATACCGATTATATACCAGCGAACAGGTAAGTCCAACGGCTATGGTGCTCCCTCGAGGGCTTTACTCGGCACATTATTGACATAGCTCAATGTCACCAGAGGCAATTGTTGTATCCATTGATGATTCAACAATTGCTGAGTAACATAGGTGACCAGCGAACAGATTATTTCAATGGATCTAATATTGTGTAGACGGCTACACTCACTACTGCATTGTCATTTGTTAATACCAATTCGGATATTCGAGGTATCCATTGATCATGCTAGAATTGCTACATGACCTAAACCATCAGCCAACAGATTCGACAAACGCCTACAGTGCTCTCTTGGTGAATGCACATACTACTCTTCTGCTATTTGCATATGCCGCTAGCCATAACACTTCCATATATTGGTTAACCTGAAATTGCTGTGGAACTTAAGCCACCAACCGAACTGCTACAGTACTGTGATGTTTGCCATACTCAGTACTGTGTTGTCGATTGCTTATACCACGAGCGATAAAGCGTTCGTCTACTGTCATACTAAAATTGCTAAGGAATTTACATCACTGAACATATTAATCCAATGGCTACAGTGCTCTGTTGTTGGATGTACCAGCTACTCTCCTGGAAATTGTAATTAACGCATGCCATAACTGATGTATGCAATTATTATCCTGGAACCACTATGGAACGTAAATCAACAGGCACAGATAAATCCAACCGCTTCAGTACTGTGACGATTGCTGTACACACTGCAGTTATGTAAATTGTAAGCACCTCGAGCTATAGCCGATACGTGTTTTGCTACTCGTGGTCTGCTATAGAACGTAAATGATCGCTAAAGAGTTTAATCCAACGGCTACATAGTTCTGTTGATGGACGTACTAAGTACCGCCCTGTTAATTGTAAATATCTCTACACGTAACGGTGCCATATATTAATTATCCTAGAATTGCTGTTACACATAAGTTATCAGTGAGCAGGTTAGTCCTACGGCCAAGGTACTGCGACGGCGGATGTACTCAGTACTGCTACGTCAATTGGTATGTCTCGAGCGATAATGGGCCAGTCCTTTGATGTTTTAGAATTGAAATAGGAATTAAAGCAGCACTGAACATATTAATCCAACGGCTACAGTGATGTGGTCCTGCATGTACCAAGTACCGTACTGTCAATTGTCAATAACGGTAGAAGTAACTATACTATGCATTGATTATTCAAGGGTCGCAGTTATACTTAAATTATAAGTCAGCAAATTATTCCAACCTATAAAGCATTGTGATAATGGCTGCACGCAGTGCTGTTCCGTCGATTGTTAAAATCTCGAGCGTCAGTGGCCAGTCCTTTGTCATTCTATAATAGCAATAGTATCTAAATAATTACTGAACAGCTTAATTCAACATCCTACATTTCTCTGTTCGTGGATGTACCAGCTACTGTACCGGGAGCAGTAAACACCTCTAGCCATAACTGATGTACACATTGATCATTCTAGAACTGCGGGATACCTTATGTCATCACTGAACAGATTAATTCAACTGCTTCTGTGCTCTGTTTGTGTATACGGCAACTACCGGGCTGGGAATTGTAAATAAATCTAGCTATAACTGGTGAATGCACCGACCATTCTAGATCTGCTGTGAAATTCAAAGCGTAAGTGAATAGATGAATCCAACGCCTACAATAATGTAATGATGGCTGTACACAGTACTGCTATGTCATCTGACAATATCTCGAGCAATAGCGGACTTCTCTTGATCACTGTGGAATGCCTATACGATATGGATTTTCATTGAACAGTCTAAATCAACGGCTACGGTGCTCCGTCAATGCATGTAATGGATACCGTACTGTCAACTGTAAACATTTGTAGCCATAGCCGTACTATCTACTGCTTACTCTAGAATTGACGTTTAAATTGAATTATTAGTGAACAAAATACTCCAACGGGTAAATTACTGAGATGACGGCTGTACTCATTACTGCTTCGTCTATTGATAATATCTCGAGCGGTAATGGGTCAGTCTTTTGCCTTTCTAGAATTGCTACAGAATATAAATAATAACTGAACAGATTGATCAAGCGACTACTCTGCTTCGCTGGTCGATGTACCAACTGCCGTACTGGTAATTACAAACGTCGCTAGCCATAACAGATGCATGCATTGATTACTCCAGAACAACTGTGGAATTTATATCATCAGCGACAAATTAATGAATCGGCTACAGTACTGTGATTATGCCTGTACTCTTTCATACCTTGCCAACGTGAGGAGCGATAATGGGGCAGGCCTTTGCCATTCTAGAAATGCAACAGAATATAGATCATCAATGAAAAGCTTAATCCACCTGCTGCAGGCCTTTGTTGAAGTATGTACCATGCACCTTACCGACAAATATAAATAAATGTTGCCATAACCGTACCGTACATTGGTTGCCCTATACATGCATTGGAATCTTCATTGTCAGTTAACAAATTAATCCAAAGGCTAAAGTGCTGTAAAGGTGGCTGTGTTTAGTACTGTGTTGCCAGTTGTTAATACCTCTAGCGGTAATCGACCTGTCTTTTGTTATTCTTTAATTGCTACGGAGGTTAGCCTTCATTGAACAGATCAATACAATGGCTACAGTGCTATGTTGATGGATTTACTGTGAAACGTGCCATCAATAATACATATCCCTCTAGCCATATCCGTTCTATGCGATGATTACTCTGGACTCCCTTTGCAATTTACATCACGAGTGAGCAAGTTACTCCAACTGCTACGGTCCTGCGTTGGTGGCTTTACTGAGTACTGTGTTGTCAGCTGTTAATGCCTCGAGCCGTAATGCATGTGCCTTTTGTCATTCTAGAAATGCAATAGGATTTAGATCACCACTGAACAGACTAATCCAACAGCTACAGTGTTCTGGCGGTAGGTGAACTAGGTTCCGTAGTGACTGATGTAAGCATCCCAAGCCGAAGACGTACAATACATTGATCATTATAGAATGGCTGTGGAAATTAAATCATCAATGAACATGTTAACCTGACGGCTACAATAATGTGATGATGGCTGTACTCAGAACTGTGTTCTCAACTGTTAATGTACCCATCGATAATAAATCGGCCCTTTTTCATTCTGGGATTGATGAAGGAAATATATCATCAGTAAACGGATTAATCTATCAGTCACATTGGTCTGTTTGTGTATGTACTACGTAACATTCTCCCTACTCTAAATGTCTCTAGCCATAACCGTATAATGCGTTGATTATTCCAGAGCAGCATTGCATGTAACACCACCAGTGAACATTGTAATCCAACTGCTACAGTACAGTTACCACAGCTGATCTCAGTACAGTATTGTCAATTGCTTATATCTGGAGGGATAACAGCTCTGTCTTCTTTCATTCTGGAATGTCTGCGGGATATATATCATCAGTGCAATTTTAATCGATCGGCGGCCGTGCTCTGCTGGTAGATGTACTAAGTACCGTACTGTCAATTGTAAATTTCTACAGTCATTACCGTACCATGGACTGATTACCCTGTAATGACTGCGAAATTTATGTAATCAATGAATATATTAGTCCTACTGTCACATTAATTTGATGACGGCACAACTCCATACGGCGTTGCCGATCAATAGTGTCTGCACCGTTAATGGAAATGTCCTTCGTCATCCTAGAATTGCTATATCATCTAAATCATCTTCCTTCATATTATTCCAACGGCTACAGTGCTCTGCTATTGAAGGTGCTAAGTAACGTAACGTCAGCTGTAAATATCTCTATGCATGACATTACTATACCCCCATGACTGTAGTGTGGCCGTGGAATTTGAAATACCGCTTATTATTAACAAGCAAATACAATTGCTACAGGACTGAGATGACGGCTGCACTCAATCCTGCTATGTCAATTGTAAATACCGGGAGATATAATGAGTCTGTTTTTAACCATTGCATATTTGCTATAAAATGCATATCCTCACTCAGCTGTATGACCCATCGTCCATATTGCTTTCTGTTTGGATGGACATTGTGCCGTTACGTCAGATGCACATGCCCCTTGCCGTATTCTAGAATCTATGTCATCGTTGAACAGATTAATCTAACGGCAACAGTGATCTGTTGATGGATGTACTGTATGGTACAGTCAGTTGTAAATGTCTCTAGCCGTATCCTTAGTATACAATGGCTATTCTAGAATAGCTTTATCACTTACATCACCAGTGAACAACGAAATTCAACGTATGCAGTAATGTGAAGATGGCTGTACTCCCTACAGTGTTGTCAATTGCAAATATATTCAGATATAAAGGATCTGCATTTTTCGTTCTAGAAATGCTGTAGAATATAAGTGATCATTACACAGATTATTCCTACGGCAACATTGCCCTGTTGCTAGATGCACCATGTAAAGTAATAAAAGGTGTAAATATCTCCAGCCATGACCCTGCTGTACAAATATTGGTCTAGAATGTCTGTGGAATTCAAATCATGGATGCACAAATACGCACAAATAATTACAACGGCTACAGTTCCGTGATGGTGGCTATAATCAGTATTTTGTTGTAATTTACAGATATGTCGAGGGATAACGTATCTGCATTCTTAGGTCTAGAGCTGCTCTCGTATATATATCACCAGTCAACGGATTAATCGAACTGAAACTGTGCTCTGTTGGTAGATGTACTATGTACCGCATTGTCAATTGTAGATATCATTAGCCATAACCGTTCTATACATAGTATATTCTGGAATTGCTTTGCAATTCACGTCATTACTGAACAAAGTTATACAACGTATACAGTACGGTTATTATGGCTATACTCATTACTGTGTTGTCTACTATTAGTATGTCGAGGGATAATCGATCAGTGTTTTGTCTATGCAGGACTGCTGTCAGATATATATCGTCAATGAGCATATTAATCCAACGGCTATAGTGATCTTCTGATGTATGTACTAAGTAGAGTAATATCAATTGTAAACGTCCGTAGCCACAACTGTGCTATGCGCTGATTACCTCAGAATGGCTGTGGAATATAAGTCATCAATAAGCAAATTAATCCAACGGCTACAGTAGAGTGATGATGGCCATGAACTAAACTGTGTTGCCAAATACAAACATATGGAATGTTAGCGGATCTGCATTCTCATTCTAGAACTGCTGTACAATATAAATCGTCAGTCAACAGATTAAACGAGCTGTAACAGTGGGCTGCTGCTAGATGTATTGAGTCCCGCATTGCCAATTATATATACGTCACTAGCCATAACCGCACCGTACATAGGCTATTCCAGAATTTCTTTGGAATTTTTGTCATCTGTGAGCATGTGATCAGACGTCTGCTGCAATGTAGTGATGGCTATAATCAGATTTGTTTTGTCAGTTGCTATTATCTGGTGGGGTATTCAATCTGCCTTTTGTCATTGTATACTTCCTATAGAATATAAACTTTCACTGGACAGATACATCCAACTGCTACATGGATATGTTGGTGTACGTAATACGTACCGTGCTGTGAATTGAAAATTTCTCTGGCCATAACGATACTATAAACTGAATATTCCAGAATTGCTTCTAACTGCCATCACCATTAAGCAAGGAATTGCAACTGATGCTGTACTGTGGGGTTGGCCACACTCAGTACCGTATTGCTAATTTTCTTTATCTCGTGGGATAATGGTTCTCTCCTTTGTCATTCAATATTTGCTATAAAGCATAAATGTCCATTGAACTGAAAAATCCAACGGCTACAGTGCTCTTCTGGCGGATTTACTAAGTACATTATTATCAGCTGTATGTATCTCTAGCCATGACCGTACTATACATTGGTGATTTTAGAATTGCTCCACAATATAGGTCATCGTTGCACAAACTATTCTAACGGCTACATTGCTCTATTGGTAGATGTACTATGTAACGAAATGTCAAATGTAAATTTCTCTAGACATAGCTGTTCTATACTCTGTCTATTCTGGAAATGATTGAGAATATAATTGATTAACGATAAAGCGAAAGCGTTAAAGCGGCAGCTTTAACGTGATGATAGCTGTACTCAGTAGAAGTATGTCAATTGATAATGTCTCAGGCCACAGTGGATCTGCCTTTTTCATTCTAGGATTGTTGTAGAATATAAATCCCCATTGAACATATTAATGCAATGCGTGGAATGAGCTTTTGTTGGATTTACTGTGTACCGTAACGAAAACTTTAAATATCTTCAGCCGTAACCGTGCTATACAGAGATTGGGCTAGAAGTCGGTGGCATACAGCTCACTAATGAACATAGTAATACATCGGTTACAGCAGCGTGATTACTGCTGTAATCTGTACTGTGTTGTCAATTACAAATATTTCGAGAGATAATAGGACTGCATTTTTTATTCTGGAGTTGCTATGGAATATATATCATCAGTGAACAGATTAGTCCAACAGCAACAGTGTTCTGTTGTTGGATATACTGAGTACGGTATTGCCAATTGTATATAACACAAGCCATAACCGTAATATACATAGGCTACCCCAGAATTTCTTTGGAATCTATATCATCTGTGAACTTGTGTCAAGAAGTCTAAAACGATGTGATGATGGCTGTAATCAGAACTGTGTTGCCAATTGTTATTATCTCGTGGGATATTGGATCTGCATTTTGTCATTCTATAATTGCAATGGTATCTAAATCCTCACTGGGCAGCTTCATCCAGCTTCCACATGGATATGTTGGTGGAAGTGCTATATATCGTAATGTCAAATGCATATGTCTCTAGCCAGAACTATACTATACACAGGTTATTCCAGAATCGCTTTGGAAATTACATCAACGGTGAGAGAAGTAATCCAACGGCTACAGTGCTGTGACGTTGACTGCACTCCGTACCGAGTTGTCTAATGATAATCTATTGAGGGATAATAGTTTCGTGTTTGTCATCCTATAGTTTGCTTTAAAATTTAAACCGTCAATGAACAAAGTTTTCCAACCGCTGTAGTGCAGTGATGAGGCTGTAATCAGTACTGCGGTGTCAAGTGTGAATATCTCGTGGGTTAATGTATCTTTCGATCGTCATTCCAAAGTTGCTATATAGTCTAAATCAGGACTGGACAGATGAATCCAACTGCTACAGGGCTCTGATGCTCGATGTATTAAGTTCTGTAATGACGTTTGATGAGACCCTTAGCCATTGGCGTACAATACATTGACTTCTATGGAATTTCTGGAGAATGATATACATCAGTGAAGGAATTAATCCAACCTTTACAGTACTGTGGTGATGGCTACACTCAGTACTGTGTTGTCAATTGTCAACGTTTCAAGCGTTAACTTATATGACCGCGGTCGTTCTAGTATTGGTAAAGGATATAAGTCATCATAGAACGTTTTAATCCAACGGCAACGGTGACCTGTTGATAGATGTACTGATTAACGCACATGTAAAGGTAATACTACGTCTACAGTATTCTGATGGCGACTGCATACATTACTGTGTTCACAGTTGATAATACACCGTGGGATAATGAATCTGTGCTTTGTCACTCCAGAATTGGTATAGAATTAATACCCCGTATGCACAAAATGACGCAACAGCTTAAGTACAGTGATGATGGCCTTACTCTGTACCCTGATGTTATTGGTTAATGCCTCGAGGCATATATAAACTATACATTGATTATTCTAGGATTGGGGTACATGTGATCCGACGTCTACAGCAAAGTGCCGATGGCTGTAATCAGAAATGTGTTGTCAGTTGTTATTATCTCGAGGGATATACGATCTGTCCTTGACATTCTATAATAGCTATTAGAACTAAATCTTCACCGGGCAGATTCATCCAACTGCTACATGGATCTATTGATGGATGTACTAAGTACCATAGTGTCAATTGCATATATCTGTAGCCATAACTATACTAAAGATAGAATATTCTAGAATTGCTTGAAATTTACATCAGCATTGGGCAAAGAACTGCAACTACTACGGTACTGTGATGATGGCTACACTCAATACCGTATTGGTAATTAATAACTCGTAGGATAATCGATCTGTCGTTTGCCATTCTATATTTCCTATAAAATATAGATATATACAGAAAATGGTAATCCCATGGTTACAGTGCTCTTATGGTGGATGTACTAAGTGCCGTTGTATCAGTTGCATGTGTCTCTAGCCACAACCGTGCAATACATTGGTCATTCTAGAACGGCTGTAGAATATAAAACATCATTGCACAGATTATTCCAACGGCAACATTGCTCTAATGTTAGATGTACTATGTAACGTAATGTCAAGTCTCTAGCCATAGGTGTTCTTTACACGGGCTGTTCTGGAAACGCTCGAGAATTATGTGCTATACAAGGATTGCACTAGAATGGTTGTGGAATTTGAATCATCAGTGAGCAAATTAATGCAACGGTTACAGCAGCGTCAAGGCGGCTGTAATCTGTACTGTGTTGTCAACTACAGATATGTCGAGGTATAGTATATATGCGTTCTTGATTCTAGAGTTGCTATAGGATATATGTCACCAGTGAACAGAATAGTCCGACAGGAAATGTGCTCTTCTGGTAGATAAAATAAGTACCGCACTGTCAATTGAATATATCTCAAGCCACAGCCGCGCAATACGCAGGATCTTCCAGAGTTAATTAGGAATTTGAATCATCCGTGAACTTGTGGTCCGATGTCTACAGCAATGTTATGATGGCTGCAATCAGAACTGTGTTATCGGATGTTATTCTCTTGGTGGATATTTCATCTGTCTTTCATCAATCTGTAATTGCTATAGAATATAAATATTCACTGGACAGGTCCATCCAACTGCTGCATTGATATCTTGGTGTATGTAACAAGTACCGTACACCGAATAGTAAATTTCTCTAGCCGAAAACGTAATATAGATTGAAAATTCCAGAGTTGCATGGAATTTACGTTACTATTGAATACGGTAGCGCAACTGCTGCTGTACTGTGAGGATGGCCAAACTCATTACCGTACTGTTAATTGCTAATGTCTCGTGGGATAGCGGATCTGTCATTTGTCACTCTATATTTGATATAAAATATAAGTGTACATTGAACAGAAGAATCAAACTGCATCGTAGCCATATTGGTGGATGTACTAAGTACCGAAATGTCAAATGTAAATGTATCTGGCCATAGGTGTTCTATACTCTGAGTATTCTGAAAATGCTCGAGAATTAAATTCACCAGCGATAAATCCAAACTCACGGCAGCAGCAACGTGATGATGGCTGCACTTAGTAGAGCTATGTCGATTGAAAATGTCTCAAGCTATAATGGATCTGTCTTTCTTTAATTTGGAATTGCCATAGAATATAGGTCGCCTTTGAACATATTAATCCATCGGTTAGAATGGTCCGTTGGAGGATGTACTGGGTACCGTAATGTCATTTGTAGATACCTCCAGCCATAACTGTGCTATGCGAAGAGAGGACTAGGATGGCTGTGGAATTTAAATCATCAATAGACAAAGTAACACACCTGCTACAGCAGCGTCATTACGGCTGTAATCTGTGCTGTGTTGTCAATTAAAAATGTGTCGAGGGATAGTCGACCTGCATTGTTAATTCTAGAATTGCTATATAATATATATCATCAGTGAACAGGTTAGCCTAACCGCAACAGTACTCTGTTGGTAGGCATACTAATTATCGTATTGTCAATTGTATATGTCACTAGCCATAGCCGTACTGTACAAGAACTATTTGAAAATTTCCTCGGAATTTATATCAACTCAGAACATGTGACCTGAAGTCTACGACAATGTTATGATGGCTGCAATGAGAGCTGGTTTGTCAGTTGTTATTCTCTCGAGGGATATTGGATCCGTCTTTTGTCACTCTATTATTGCCCTAGAATACAAATCTTCAGTAGACAGGTTCGTCCAACCGCTACAGATGTCTGCTTGTGAAGGTAATAGGTACTGCAATGCCATTTGTATATACCTCTAGCAAAAATTCTACCATGCATTGCTCATTCTGGCATCGTTGAAGAAATAACTTCATGCGTGGTGAAATTAATCCCACGGATAGAGTATAGTGATAATGGTTGTACTCAGTAATGTTTTGCCTATTGTATATATCGCGAAGGATAATGGAAATGTCCTTCTCCATTCTAGATATGCTGCAGGAAATAGATCATTACTGAACAGATTAGTCCATAGACTGCAGTGCTCTATGGGCGTATAAGACACGTACCGTACTGTCAGTTGTAACTATCTCTAGTCACAACCATACTTTGCATTGGCTATTCTAGAATTGCTTCGGAATTTGCATCACCGGTGAACAATGTGCTGCAACTGCTAAGGAACTGTGATGATGGCTGCACTCAGTAGTGCGTTAACAACTGCTTATACCTTGAGAGAAAGTGGATCACTCATTTCTCATTCTTGAATTGTTGTACAATATAAATATTCTGTAAACAGGTTAACCCAACAGCAAGAGTGCTATGCTAATGGATCTAGTATGAACCGTACTCTCAATAGCAAATACATCCTGCCATACACGTAATATACATTGGTTACTCTAAACATGCTCTGGAATTTTCATCAGCAGTGAACAAATTAAGCCAACGGCTACATTACTGTGATGATAGCCGTACATATTACTATTTCGTCACTTGTTAATATCTAGCGCAATAGTGCGTCAGTCCTTTAACATACCTGCACTGCAATGAAATATAAATTATCACTGAACAGATTAATCCAATGTACACATTTCTTATTCTAGAACTGCTGTGGAATTGAGTCATCCGTGAACAGATTATTACAACGGCTACAGCATTGACCTTATGGCTGTACTGAGTACCGTTATGTCAATTGTTAGTATATCCAGATATGACGGATCTCTCTTTTATCATTCTAGAATGTCTGTAGTAGCTAAATCATCATTGAACAGATCATTCCGTCGGCTACAGTGCACTGTTGTTGGACGTACTATGGACCGTACTGTCAGATGTAAACATCTCTAGCTATAACCGCCCTGTACATTGATTGCCCTAGAATTGCCTTGGAATTTACGTCACCAGTGTACAAACTATTCCAACTGCTACAGAACTGTGATGATGGACCCATTAGGTACTCTTCCGTCAATACTTAATGTCTAGAGCGATAATGCGTTAGTCCTTTGCCATTCTAGAATTGTAATAGAATAGAAACCACCACTGAGCAGGTTATTCCAAAGTATCCATTCGTTATTCTAGAAATACTGTGGAATTTGACTCATCGGCTAACAGATTAATCCAACGGCTACAGTACTGTGATGATGCCATTTCTCAGTACTGTTTCGTCAATTGTTAACTTCTCGAGGGATGTTGTGTCTGTCCCTTGCTACTCTAGAAGTGCTGTAGATTCTATGTCATCATTCAATAGATCAATCCAACGTATGTAGCGCTCTCTTGATGGATGCACTAAGAACCTAACTCTGAACTGGCAATATATCTAGCAATAGCCATCCTATACATTGATTACTCCAGACATGATTTGCAATTCACATCGTCAGCGGACAAATTTATTAAACGGCTACCGGCTGTAATGGCGAATGCAGCAACTACCGTACCTGGTACTTCAAACACCTATAAACACAGCGGATGTATATATTCATTATTCTAGAAATGCTGTTGAATGTTAATCAACACTGAACTGTTTAATACAGAGGCTGGTGTACGGTGACAATGCCTGTACTCAGTACTGTTTCGCCACTTGTTAATGCCTTGAGTGATAATGGGTCAGGACTTACCATTCTATAATTTCAGTAGAACATAGAACACAATTGAACAGATCGATCCAACGGCCACAGTGCACTGTTAATGGATGTACAAGAACCGTACTCTCAATTGGAAATTGCTCTGGCCACAACCGTCATATACATTCACTTAACTAGTCGTGCTTTGTAATTCATATCGCCAGCGGACGAATTTATCCATCTGCTACAGTGCTCAATTTGTGGATGCATCGTCTACCGTACTTGGTGTTATAAATATCTCCAGCCATAACTGACGTATACGTTGATCATCGTAGAGCTACTGTGGAGTCTAAAGTATCATGGAACAGATCAATGCAACGGCTACAGTGATATATCGGTGATTGTAGCAACTACCGTGCTGCGAATTTTAAATATCTTCAGACATAGCTGATGTGTACATTGATTATTCTAGAGCTGCTGTTAAAATTGAATCGTCAGTGATCAAATTAATCCTGAATCTACAGTACTCTGATGATGCCTGTACACAGTTCTATTATGTCAGTTGTTAATATATCGAGCAATAACACACCAGGCTTTTGTCATTCTAGGATGGCTATAGTATCTAAATCATCATTGAACAGGTTAATCTGACGGCTACAGTGCTCTGTTGATGGACGTACTGAGTACCGAACTAACAATTGTATATATCTGTTTTCGTAACCGAACCATACATTGATTATTCAAGTATTCCGTTTAAACTTATATTGTATGTGACATAATTAATCCATAGGCTTGAGTACCCATACTATGGCTGCACTCACTATTGGTCCGTCATTTGTTAATGTCTCGAACTACAACGGGCCTGTCCTTTCTCATTACAGAATTGCAATATAATTTATATCATCGCTGAACGTCTTAATGCACCGGCTAAGTTGCAACGCCGGTGGATGTCCAGAACAAAGTAATAGGAGTTCTTAATACCCCTTGCCATTGCTGATGTATACATTGATTATTCTAGAACTGCTGTGGATTCCAAATCATCACTGTAGAGAAGAATGTAACGGCAGCAGTGATCTATTGGTGGATGTATAAGCTACCGTACGGGGAAATGCAAATGTCTCTATACGTAACCGATGGTTACATTGAATATTCCAGGACTGCTGTGGAATACGCACCATCATTAAACAGATCATTCCAACGGCTACAGTCCTGTAATGGTGGATGTACTAGGAACTGTACAGTCAATTGCATGTATCGGTAGCCACAACCGTACGATTATTTGATCATCCGAGAATTGATGCTGCACAGAAGTTATCGGTGTACACGTTTGTGCAGCGGCTAAAGTGCTGTGTTTACGGATGTACTCGGTACTCTCCCTTTAATTGTTAATGTCTCGAGCGATGTTGCGCCTGTCCTTTGTCATTCTAGAATTGCAACGGAATTTACATCATCACTGTACATCATAATTCCACGGTTAATCTTCACCGTCGGCGGACGTCCCGAATACCGTAACGGGAATTTTTAATATCTCTAGCCATATCTGATTAACGCATTGACATTTCTAGGCCTCCTGTGGAATTTAAGTCAACACCGATCTGATAAATTCAACAGCTGCTGTCATATATTGGTGAATATAACAACTACTTGTCGGCGAATTGCGAATATCTGAATCCATAACTAACGCGTACCTTGATTATTCTAGAACCACTATTGAACTTTCATCATCATTGAGCAGACTATTCCAGCGGTTGCAGTGCTGCGACTATGGCTGTACTCAGTATTGTTGTATCAGTTGTATATATCTTGAGTTATAACGGTTAAGTCCTTTGTCATTCTCGAATTGCAAGAGAATATAAATCATCACTGAAGTGCTTAATCCGACGGCTACACTGCTCTATTGCTGACGTACTAAATGCCATTCTGGGAATTGTAAATACCTCTACACATAACTGATGTATATCATGACTATACAAGAACCACTGTGTAATATAAACCATCAGTGCTCCGGTTAATGCAGCGGATGCAGTAATGTGATGATGGATGCACTCGGAGCTGTTTTGTCGACCGTTAATATCCCGAGCTGCACCGGATCTCCCTTTTGTCATTCTAGATTTCCAATGTAACCCAAATCAGTATGGAACAGATTAATTCAACGGCTACAGTGGTCCGCTGGTGGATATGCATTGTGCCGTACTGTCGATTGTGAACACCTGTAGACATAACCTGTAGACATTGATTATTCTAGAATTGCTTTTGTGCTTATATTATATGAGATCAAATTATGGCAACGTCTTAAGTAATGTGTTGGTGCCTATACTCAGTACTTTTTCGTCAATTCGCAATATCTCCAGAAGTAATGCGTCTGTCGTTCCTTCTAGAAGAGCAATGGAATTGAAATCACCACTTAACATCATAATCCACCTACTGAGTTGCTCTACTGGTGGACGTACAGTCTACTGTACTGGGAATGGTACATGTTTCGAGACATAATTGACGTATGCATTTATTATTCCGGAACTACTGTGTAACTTGAATAGTCACTGTGCAGACTGATTCAAGGGCTACAATGCTCTATTGGTGAATACACCAATTGCCGCAATGGAAACTGTAAATATCTGTATCCATAACTGATGTACACGTTGATTATCCTAGAGCTACGGTGGAGCTTAAACCGTCAGTGTAGAAGGGACGGAGCCGTCAAACCTCGATACAATAATAATTCAAATAGGAGTACTAAGACCAGCAATCACAACAGTACTGCAGCCGATGCAGTTATCCGTTCACTGACGACCTGTATACCACATTAGGCACAGAATAACCAATGTATACTTCAATTATGGCTAGGGATATTTATAATTACCTTTATCGTAATTGGTACAACAACAAATTCCGAATTTTAGCAATTAGATTAATTTGCTCGGTGATGTTTTACATCCCACTGCTGTTCCATGGTGACGAAGTACTCGCACATTTTGGGCTCGAGACGTTAACAACTGAAGAAACAGTACTGAGTACATCCATCATCAGAGAGCTTATGCCGCTGGACTAATTTCCTCTCAAACAACTTAAATTTTGCAGCAACTCTGGAACAACTAATATATTGTACGGTTATGGCTAGCGATATTTACAACTGAAAGTGCGGTACATAGCACATCAACCAACAGAGCTCTGTAGCTGTGTGATTAGCAACAACAGGGATGATATAGATTGTACAGTAATCCCAGAATGACAAAAGACACATCCGTTATTGCTCATGGAGTGAAGAGTCGACATAACCATACTAAGTACAGCCATCATCACTTTACTGCAGCCTTTGGATTAATCTGTTCACTGATGACACATATTCCACAGTAGTTCTACATTAATCCACGTATACATCAGTAATGGCTTCTGATATTTACATCTCCAAGTACGGTAGTTCGAACTTCCGCCGCTAACGTACAGTAGTCGTTGGGATAATCAGCCCTGTGATGGTCTTTATTCAAAAGCAAGTTTAGGTCAGTCGATTTATTATACGGTTATGTTTAAGAACATTTACAGTTGACAGTACAGTTCTAAGGACGTCCTACAACAGTGATCCATAACCATTGGATTAACCTGTTCAGTGACGATATGGATTCTGAAGCATATCAAGAATGTGTTAAAACGTATCCGTTTTAGCTCGAGACAATAACAACTGACCACTGAGTACTATGTATAGCCATCGTCAGAGTACCGTATCCGTTGTATTAGTTTGCTCACTGATGACGTATATTCCACAGTAGTTCTAGAATAATCAATGTATACATCAATTAAATACGAAGGTATTTACAAATCCCAGATAAGTAGTTGGAGCAGCCACCAATTTAGTCCTCTAACCGCTATATTGATCTGTGCAGTGACTATTTAAATTCAACGGTATTTCTAGAATAATAACCGTGTACATCGGTTATGGCAAGAGATATTTAAAGTTGCCGGTACGGTAGTTGGCACATCCACCAATAGAGCATTTTGGCCATTGGTTTACTCTGATTAGTGATGCTTTAATCATAACTGCAATTCTAGAGCGACAATCGACTGACCCATTATAGCTCCAAATATCAACGATTGACGAAGCAGTAATGAGTAAAGCCGTCATTACAGTACTTCAGCCGTTGGAGTAATTTGTTCACTGATAACGCAAATTTGACAGAAATTCTAGAGTAATCACTTTATTGTACGCTAATGTCTAGAGATATTTGCAACTGGCAGTACACTACCTAGCACATACATCATAAGCGCACTGTAGCAGTTGAACTATCCTGTTCTATGCTGATTATTCTATAGCAAATTTAGAGTGTCAAAGGGCAGGACCGACAAAGCTCGATGCAATAACAGTTGTCATAACACTAATGAAATCAGCCGTCTGCACAGTACTGTATCCGTTGGAAATATTTGTTCACTGACGGTTTAAATTCCACAGCAGGTCTAGAAAAATCGATGTCCGCATCAGTTACAGCTAGAGATACTTGCAATTCCCTGCAAGGTAGTTGGTACGTCAATCAATACAGCACTCCATCCTTTGGATTAACCTGTTCAATGACGATTTAGCTTATAGTGCTATCTGGAATAACAAAGGTCTGTCCCATTATACCTCGAGGCATTAACAATGACGAAACAGTACTGAGTACAGCAATCATCGCAGTACCTTAGCCAATGAAATAATTTCTTCACTGGCAACATAAATTTAACGCCAATTCTAGAATTATCAATTTACAGTACGATTATGGCAAGAGACATTTACAATTCCCAGTACTCTATTTGGTACATCCACCAATAGAGCGATGCAGACGTTAGAATGAGCTGTTCAGTGACGACTTATAAACCCTTGCAGCTCTACAATGACGAAGGACTCGCACATCATCACCCGAGAAATTTAAAATTGACGAGAGCGTACTGAGTACAGCCATCGTCACTGTACTGTCGGCACTGGACTTATTAGCTCTCTGATGATGTAAATTCCAAAGCAATTCTAGATTAACCAATGTATACCACGGTTATGGCTATAGAAATTTATAACCGTGAGCACGTTACATTGTACATCCATCAGCGGGGCACTGCAGCCGTTGGACATATCTGTTCCATGATGATTTACATATTATAGCAATTATGAAACAACAAAGGGCAGTTTCAATACACATCGAGGAATTAGCAACTGACTGCACTGTAATAAGTACATAAACACATTACTGTAGCCGTTGTATTAATTTCTTCAACGACGACATGAATTCCACAGTATTTCTAGAATAATCAATGTATAAATCAGTGATAGCTAGAGACATTAACATGTCCCGGTACGGTAATAGTAACTTTCATCAATAGTTAACATTAGACATTGGATTAATATGTTCTGTGACGGTTTACATCCTCTTGCATTTCTAGAATGACAAATGACTGATCCATTATCCCTCGAGATATTATCAACTCACGAAGCAGAACTCAGTACAGACAACAGCACAATATATTAGCCGTTGGACTAATTTCTTCACTGATAATCTGTGTTCAACGGAAATTCAAGAATATTCAACGCACAGTACGGTTATGGCTAGGCGTATTTAAGATAGACAGAACCGTTTTCAATAAATCCACCGACAGAGCATTGCAGTCGTTGGCTTAATCGGTTGAGTGATGATTTAAATTCTATTGCAACTCCGGAATGACATAGGACTAACCCATTATCGCTCGAGACTTTAACAATTGACATAACGGTACCCAGCACAGCAATCGTCACATTACTGCAGCCGCTGGATTAAACTGCTCACTAAAGAATTAGATTCATCGGTATTTCTACAACCATCTACGCATACAACAGCTATGGCTGCTGACATTTGCAATTCCCGGTATGGTAGTTAGTACATCCACCATTAAATTACTGCAGTCGTTGGACTGGTCTGCTCAGTGACGGTTTAAGTTCCAAAGAAAGTTTAGGGTAGTCGATGTACGTTACGGCTATGGCTTGGGACATTTGCAATTATCAGCACAGTTCGCAGGACATCTATGAACAGCGCACTGTAGCCGCTGCATTGATCTGTTCACAGATAATTTGTATCCCATTGCAATCCTAGAGGGACAAAGGACTGACCAACTATCGCTTGAGACATTAACAATCGACAAAACCGTACTGAGTACAGCCACCCTCAGGGTGCCTTAGCCGCTGGACTAATTTGGTTACTGATAGTTTGAATTTAACAGCAATGCTAGAATAATTGTTGTATTGTACGGTTATGACCAGAAATGCTAGCTGTGAGAGCGCGGTTCTTAGTGCATCCACCATCAAGGTACTGTAACCTTTAGATTTATCTGTTCAATGATGATTTACATTCTATAACAATTCAAGAATGGCAAAAGACAGCTCCCATACCAATCGAGAAATTCACTACTGCCAACACGGTACTAGGTACAGCCATCATCGCAGTACTCTAGACGTTGCATGTATCTGTTCAGCGATGACTTATATTTCACAGAACTTCTAGAATAATCAATGTAAGCATGAATTGTGACTATATGTTTTTACGGCTGACAGTAGGGTTCTGAATACCTCCATCGACGGAGCACTGCAGACGTTGGACTGGTATGGTTAATGATGATATGTATTCTACTGTAACTCTGGAACGACGAAGGGCACACTCATTATCGCTCGTGACATTTCCTATTGTCTAAACGGTACTGCTTACAGCTATCATCAATGTACTGTAGCTGTTAGTATAATTTTATCACATGCCACTTAAATTCGAACGCAAATCTAGTATAATCCATGATTAGATTAGTTGCTCCTAGAGACGTTTGCAATTGGCAGTACATTACCTGATACATCCACCAACAGGGCAATGAAGCCATTGGACTAATTTGTTCAGTGATGATGTATATCATGCAACAATTTTAGAATGACGAAGGACAGACCCATTATCGTTCGGGATATTAGCAACCGACAACACAGTACTGAGTACAGCCAACATCACAATACTGTAGCAGTTGTATTAACTTGACATCTGACGACTTACGTTCAACAGCAACTCCATGTTAATCAACTTATATATGTGTTTTGGCTATAGATATTTACAGTTAGCAGGCCGGTGCTATGCGCATCCACAAGCGAAGAACTGTAGACGTTGGTTTAATGTGTTCGCTGATGATTTAAACCATGTCGCAATTCTAGAATAATCAATGTATGGATCACATATCGCTAGTGGCATTGGCATTCGTCAATACAGTACTGAGGGTAGCCACACAAACAATACCATAGCCATTGCATAAATCCGTTCACTGTGCTACTAATTTCTACATCTATTGTAGAATGATTTATGGATAGAGATATTGCTGCTGGAGACATTGACATACATCAATACAGTGCTGAGTATAGCAATCATCAGTGCACTACCACCGTCTGACCCTCCAGGTCGCCGACAATTTAAATTTTATAGCAATTATAGAATGAGAAGGGGCAGACCCATTGCCGACCGGGATAATAATAATTGACAACATGGTACTGAGTACAGCCATCATCATAGTACTGCAGTCATTGTATGAATATGTTCACTGGTGATTTAAGTTCCACAGCAGTCCTAGAATGACAAGTGCATAGTACAGTCATGGCCAGCGACAATTACAGTTAACGGCGCGGTGCTCAGTACACGCAGTACCAGATAAATCTAGCCGTTGGAATAATCTGTACACGGATGATCTACATTCTAGAGCAATTCCTGTGTGACAAACGGCGTATGCATTAAATATCGAGATGATAGCAAATGACGGCAGAGTATTTCGAAGAGCCATCATGACAATTGTGTAGGAGGTGTAATAATTTGTGCACTGATCGCATGAATTCCACAGCAACTCCAGAATAACCAATGCATCGAACGGTTATGGCTAGGGATATTTGCAACTGACATTAAGCGGCTTATAACATCCACGAACAAATCACCGTAGCCGTTGGCTTAATCTGTTCAGTGATGATTTGAATGCGACAGTAGTTCTAGAATAATCAATGTATGTGACCGTTATGGCTAGAGATGTTTACAGTTCCGAGGAAGGTGTTAGGTACTTCCGTCAATCGTACACTGCAGCCATTGGATAAATATGTTCAGTGATGATTTAAATTCAATTGCAATCCTACTATTGCAAAGTAATGAAGAAATATCGCCCTAGGCATTAACAACTGCAACAGAGTACTAAGTATCATCGCAGTACGGTATTCGCTGGACGAATTTGTTCACTTACGACATGAATTCCACAGAATTTCTTGAATAATAAACGTATACACCCGTAATTGCCAGAGATATTTACATTTCCGTGTGCGGTAGATGTAACGTCCATCAACTGAGCACTGCAGTCGTTGGTTAACACGTTGAGTGATGATTTAGATTCTATGGCCATTCTTGAATATCAAAACACAGTTCCATTTTTACTGGAGATATTAACAATTCATATATCAGCATTATGCACAGCCATCATCACATTACTATAGCTCTTGCACTAACATTTTCGCCAGTAACATATATTGAACAGTATTTCTAGAATAATACATTTATACATAAGCTCTATATAAAAATATTTACTGTTCCCGGTACGGTAATTGGTACATCAACCAACAGAGCACTGTAGCCGTTGGATTAAGCTGTTCAGTGATGCCATGAACTCTGTTGCAGTTCTAGAATGACCTGGGACTGGCCCACTATCGGTCGAGGGATTAGGAAATGACGAAAGGGTACTGAGTACAGCCATCGCCTTAGTACTTCAGACACTCGATTAATATCTTCAGTGATAACATATTTCCTCTTGCAATTCAAGAACGACGTAGTACGGACCAATTTTGCTCCAACGATTAACGACTGACGAAACATTACTGAGTACAGTGATCATCACATTACTTTAGATGTCGGATTAACAGGTTCACTTATAACTAAATATTAGAGCATTTATAGAGTAATTAATGCATTGTAAGTATAGGGCAACAGACATTTGCAATTGGCAGAACGGTACTTATTACATCCGTCAACGGAGCATACCAGTCGATGAACTAACCTTTTCAGTGATAATGTAGAATCTACAGCAATTCTTCAACGACAACGGAAAGATCCGTTATATCGAGTGGTATTAACGGTTGACATAGTATGTTTACGCATTAGTATTGCATAAAGCCATCATCACAGTACCCCAGCCGCTGGTATAACCTGTTCAGTGATGATTTAAATAACCCAGGATTTCTAGAAACATCAATATATACATCAGTTATGTCTAGAGATGTTTACATTTCCCAGAACGGTAATTGACACACCAACCAATATAGCAGAGTAACCGATGGATTAGTCCGTCCGTTGATGACTTAAATCCTATTGCAGTTCTAGGGTGAAAAGTGATTGACCCACAATCGCTCAACTCGAGACTCTAGCAATTGCAGAAACGTCGCTTAGTAGAGCCGTATTCACATTTCTTTAGCGGTTGGACTAAATTGTTCACTTACAATTTTAGTATAACATCAATTCTAGAATAAACAATACATGGTGCGACTGTGACTACAGATATTTACAATTGACAATACGGTACTTAGTACAGCCATCAACGGAGCACTGTAGCCGCAGGTTCAACATGTTCAATGATGACGTAGATGCAATAGCAACCCAAGAATCTGAAAAGAGAGATCTGTTATATCTCGAGATAATGGCTGTAGCCGTAACAGAACTGAGTACATCCATCACAACAGTAATGCAGCCGTTGGATTCCACTGTTCACTGCTGATATATATTCCACAGTGCTTCTAGAATAATCGATGCATACACGATTTAGGGATACAGATATTTACCATTCCCAGTACGATAGCCGGTACACCTACCAACAGAGTACTCCAGTCGCTGGATTAATCTGTTCAGTGATGATATAAATTCGATAGTAGTTTTGGAATTATCATCGTATAAATCAGTTATGTCCTGGTACATAAGCAATTCCCGGTACGATGGTTGATGCATTCACCAGTGGGCCAGCGTAGCCACTGGATTAGTATGATCAGTGATGACGTAAATTTGACAATAGTTCTGGAACTATCAATGTATACTTCAGTTATGGCCGGACACATTAACAATTCCCCGTGCGGCAGGTGATACATTCACCAATGGACACCAGTAGCCATTGGATTAATCTGTTCAGTTATGATATATATTCTGTTCCAGTTCTAGTATGACGACGGATTCACCCATTATCGCTCGAGATATTAACAATTGACGAAAGAGTACTGAGAACAGCCATCGTCACAGTACTGCAGCCGCTGGAATTATTTATTCACTCATAACGTAAATTCCAAGGCAAGTCTAGAATATTCAATTCATACTACTTTTGTGTCTAGATATGTTCAAACAGTATGTACTGGTCCTAGTACATCCGTCAAGAGAGCAGTGCGGAATTGGATTTATCTGTTCAATGATGATTGATTTACGTCAGTACCTCTAGGATAATAATTGTATACACGATTTGTTACCATAGATATATGCAATTGACAGTAATCTTCGTAGTACGCCCATCAACAGGGCACTATCGCCGTTGGATTTATCTGTTCAATGATGACATAGGTTCTATAGCAATTGTCGAGTGACAAAAGAGGGATCCGTTATAGCTCGAGATATTAACTATAGCCATGACGGTACTCAGCACAACCACCGTCACATTACAGCAGCCGATGGTTTAATCTGTTCGCTGATGGTTTACATTTCACAGATGTTGTGGAATCGCTAATGTATACATTAGTTATGGCAAGAGATATTTACAGTTCCTAGTACAGTATTTGATACTTCCACGAATAGAGCAATGTAGACGTTGGATTAACGTTTTCAGTGATCTAGGTACTATTGCACTTCTAGGACGACAAAGCACTAGCCCATTATCGAGCGAGAGATTAGCAATTGACAAAACGCTACTGAATGCAGCCATCATCACTGCACTTTAGCAGTTTGACCAATTTGTACACTTATGACTTATATTTAACAGCAATTCTGGAATAACCAGTGAATGGTACACTTGTGACCAAAGATATGTACGATAGACGGTACGGTACATAGTCCATCCGTCAACGAAGCAATGTAGCAGTGGAATTAACAATTTCAAAGATAATATAGATTCTATAGCAATTCGATAATGACAAAAGCCAGATCCGTTGTATCTCGGGACAGTGACAATTGGCAAAACAGTACTGAGTGCAGCCATCATCGCAGTACTGTACATGTTGGATTAATTTGTTCGCTGTCGAGGTAAATTTAGGAGGCGGTCTATATTTAACAATGCACTGTAGGATTATGGCTGGAAAAATTTACAAATCCTACTGTGGCAGCTGGTACATCATTCAACAGGGCACTGCAGCCGTTGGATTAACCAGATCGTTGATGATTTATATCCTATTACTGCCATAGAACGACAGGAGGCAGAACTTTTATATCTGGGGATATTAACAAATGACATGGAAGTACCGAATACAGCCATCAGCACAATGCTGCACCTGTAGGATTAATTTGTTCACTATAGATTTGGATTCCACAGTAGTTCTAGGGTAACCAATGTGCTTATCAGTTATGGCTAGCGATGTTTGCATTTTGCAGTGCGGAAGTGGGGATTAGCACCAAAAGAGCGCTGTAGCCGCTGGAGTGGTCTGTTCAATGGTGGTCTAGATACTATTGCTATTTTAGAATGACAAAGGGCTGCCTCTTTATCGCTCTAGATATTAAAAATTGACGAAAAGTTGTTCAGTGCCGCCGTCATCACGGAGTTCCATAGCTGCTGCTGATGTGAAGTCTAAAGCATTTCTAGTGTAACCAATGTATAGGATGTTTAAGGTTAGAGATATTTGCAACTGACAGTACGGGTCTTAGTACATACTTCATCAGGTACTGTAGCCGTTGGGTCGATCTGTTCGATGATGACTTAGATTGTATTGCAATTCTGAATTGACAAAAGCTGATCCATAGCCGTTCGAGACTTTCACAGCCGACAATACAGTACTATACACAGCTATCATCACAGTACTGTCGCATTGGTGTTAATCAGTACACTGACGATTTAAGTGCCAGAGCAATTCTAGAAGACTCGGTCAATATTGCGTCTATTGCCGCGGATATTTGCAATTGGCAGCTCGGTATTAGCCACATCCACAAATAGAGCACAGTAGCCGTTTGATTAATCTGTTCATTGATGTCTCAACCTCAATAGCAAGTTTAGTACGATCAATGGATATATCAAATATCGGTAGTGGTGTTGACAAATGGCAAAACAGCTCGGAGAGGTGCCAAATAAGGAATACTGTTGCCAACGGATTAATCTATTCGCTGATCAGCTGTGTTCCTCAGCAACTTTAGAATGACCGATGATTAGTGCAATTGCCGCTAGAGACATTTCCATATGGCATTACGGTACTGGTAATAGCCACTAAATGTGCAGTGTAGACGTTTGATTAATGTATCAAGCGATGTCTATAGCAACTCCAGAGTAATCAAGGTATAGAACAGTTATGGATAGGTATAATAACTATTGACATTGCTGTACTTAGTACATCCACCAACAGTGTTGTGCTGCCGTTGGAATAGTCTGCTTATTGATGACCTAATCTGTGCAGCAATTCTATAATAATCCATGGATAGGTCGAGTATCCCTCAAGACACCAGCAATTGACATGTCGGTACTGGGTACGTCCATCCTCACATTGCGTCAGCCGTCGCAGTCTTTTTTGCTTACTGATGAATTAAATTCCACACCTACTACAGCATAAACAGTGTACAGAACAGATATGTCTAGAGATACCAATGATTGACAGGACCATGCTTTCGACGTCCATCAACAATGTACAGTTTAAGGTGTACTAAACTCTTAACACATGACTTGAGTTCCATAGCAATTTTAGATTGGAAAAATACATAGGCTTCATTCCTCGAGATATAGGCAACGAGCAATACAGTTCAGAGCGTATCCATCAGCGCAGTACAGTAGCCATTACAGTAGTCTGCGTGCTAATCATCTGAGTACCCCAGTAATACTGCAATGAGCGATGGATGCATTAGTCACGTCTAGAGATATTTATAAAGGACAGGACGGTACACAGTACTTTCACAGGTAGAGCACTCTTGCCGTCGTATTAATCTGTTCACTGACGATTTAAGCTCGATAGCATTTCTAGAATGACAGCGGACAGATGCATTATCTGAAGAGACATGTACAATTAACAACACAGCACTGAGCACAGCCATCGTAACCGGACCATGGCAGTTGTATTAATTTGTTCACTAACGGCTTAAATTCCACAGCATGTCGTGAATAATCAATGTATATGTCACATATGGTTACAGAAATTTACAGCTGAGTGTACGGTGCTTATTACATCCGTCAACGGGGCACTGTAGCCGTTGAATTAACACGTTGAATGATAACGTTTTTCGGATAGCAATTCTACAGTGACCAAAAGAGTTCCTTTAGAGCTCGAGATATTGACAGATGACATAACAGTTCAGAGTACAGCATTCAGCACTGTACTGCGGCCGCTGAATTTATCTCCTCAGTGACGACTTAAATTCCTCAGTAGTTCTGGATTAGTCAATGTATACATCAGATATGGCTAGAGACATTTAGAACACACGGAGCGGTATTTGGAGCAAAAGCCAACTGAGCACTATAGCCACCGGAATAATTTTTACACAGATGATATAAATTCCGAAGCAAGTCTAGGGTAGTAAATGTATAGTATGGTTGTGCCAGGAGACATTTGCAATTGACATTACGGTTCCTTGTACATCTTTCAAGAGGGCACTGCAACCATTGGATTATCCTGCTCAATATTGATGTATATTGTATAGCTATTCCGGAATGGCAGAGAAGGTCTCCGTTATTGCTCGGGAAATTAACAATTGATATAACAGTACTGAGTAAAGACATTAGCGCAGGTTTGCAGCCGTTGCAATAACCTTTTCAATGATAATGTTGATGATACAGCAATTTTAAGGTGACAAATGTATCATCAGTTATGGCTAGAGATATTCACAATTGACATAAGTGTACTAAGTACAGCCATCGTCATAGTAATGCGGCCGCTGCATTAATCAGATCAGTGATGATTTATATTCCGCAGGAGTTCTAAAATAATCAATGCAAATCAGTGCATGCGGCTGTTGTGGCTAGAGGTAACTATTGGTTCCCGTACAGTATTCGGTGCATCCACAAATAGAGAAATGTACCCGATGGACTTAGTTGTTCAATGAAGATTCATATTCGGTTGCAATTCTAGACTGAAAATGCAATGGCCGATAATCTCTCGAGAAAATAATGTTTGACGAAACTGTTGTGGGTACTGCAATCTTCGGCACCCGTTAGCAATTGGAATAATTTTTCACTGTTTGCATGAGATTTATAGCTATTCTAGAATAATCAATAAAGAGTACGGTTACGTCTACAGATATTTACAATTGAGGGCACGGTACTTAGTACATCCATCAAGAGAGCACTATGAGCGTTGCATTAACCGGTGCTGTGATGATTAAAGTTCTATAGCAATTCTACAATGACAAAAGTATTTTCCGTCATTGCTCGCGTTAACAATTGACGTAACAGTGCTGAGTGCATCCAGCAACACAGTAGTACGCCGATTGAGTAATCTGTTCAATAATGATATGAATTCCACAGTAGTTCTAGAATAATCCATGTTTACGTCAGTTATGGACAGAGATATTTACAATTCCTAGTACGGTAGCAGCTAAATCACCCAACAGAGGAGAACATCCGTTGGATTTACCTGCTCAGTGAAGATTTGTATGATGTGGCAGTTCCTGATTGGCGATGAACAGCCCCATTTTCGCTCCAGAAAATAACAAATGACGAAGCGGTACTGAGTATAGACAACATCGCAGTACCTTGTCCGTTGTAATATTCTTTTCACTGATGATATAAATTTAGCGATAGTTCTAGAATAATGGAGGTATACATTAGTCATAGACAGATAAATTTACATTTCCCAGAACGGTAGCTCGCACGACCACCAACGGAGCCCTGCAGCTCAGGAACTTTTCTGCTCAGTTTTGGTTTAAATTCAACAGCAGTTCTAGAGTAATCTATGTATACATCTGTTATGTCTAGAGATATTAACAACTTCCATTACGGCAGCTGGTACATTGACCAACAGAACTCTGTAGCCATTGGCTTAATATGTTCAGCGATGATTAGTATCCTATTGCAAATCTAGGGCGGCAGAGGGCTGACCCGTTACCGCTCGAGGCATTAGCAAGTGACGAAACAGTTCTGAGTACGGCTATCATCACAGAACTCTAGCCGCTGGCACAATTCCTTCACTTGTGGTGAAAATTCCAATACAAGTCTAGAATAATCCATGTACAATACGGTTATGGCCAGAGATATTTGTAATTTAAGAGCAGTTATGAGTATATCCATCGTCACAGCACTCCAGTCATTAGATATATCTACTCACTTTCAATGTATACACCACAACAATACCAGAAAGAAAAAGGCAGATCAATCGTACCTCGACAGATTTGCAATTGAAAGTACAGCAGAGAGGATTGTTATCATCATTAAACTGTATCCGTTACATTAATTTGTTCATTTACGGTATAAATTCCAAATCCATTCCTGAGTTATCTTTGTATATTACGGTTATGCCTAGAGAGATATTTACAGTTGACTGTACGGTACGGAGTACATACACCCGCAGATCACTGAGTCCGTTGGACTAACCTGTTCATAGATGACTTCTAATCTGCAGCAATTTTAGAATGAAGAATGCCAGTCTCATTGTTCTCAGAGACAGTAGCAATTTACAACAAGGTACTGAAGGCAGCCATTGTCACAGTACTGTAGCTGTTGGAATACTTTGATCACTGGTGACGTAAGTTCCAAGGCAATTCTATAATAATCGACGCAGAGTACGGTTAGGTCTAGAGATATATGCAAGTTACTGTACTGTACTTACACCAACGAAGCACTGTAGCTATTGGATTATTCTTCTCATTGGTGATATATATTTAACAGCAGTTCTAGAATGACGAAGGAGGGATGCGTTATAGCTCTGGATATTAACAAATGGCATTGCAGTACAGAGTGCAGCTACCATAGCCGTACCGGAGCTGTTGGAATAATCAGTTAATTGATCATTTAAATTCCACAGGCGTTCTGAAATGATCTACATGTAGTACGCTTACAGAGAGAGTTACTACCAATTGACAGTACAGTTCTTAGTACATCCATCAGCAGAGCACTGTATACGTAATATTGTTCTGTTCAATGGAAATCTAAATTCCATTGCAATTCTAGAATAACAAAGGACTGACCCATTTTCTCTCGAGTACTTAGCTGTTTACGAAGGAGTACTGAATATAATCTTCACAGCATTCCACACGTTGGATTAACGGGATCACTGGTGACGTAATTTCCAAAGCAAGTCTATTGTAATCAATGCATGGTACGGATATGGCTAGATACATTTAAAATTCGCAGTACAGTTCATAGTAGACCCATCGACAGAGCACTACAGTCGTAGCATTGTTCTGTACACTGACGACCTTGATTACACAGCAATTATAGAATGACAAATCACAGACACATTATCACAAGAGGTACTAACTATTGACGACAAAGTACTGCGTACAGGCATCATAACAGCACGGTTGCCATTGAATTACGTTATTCACTGATGATGTGAATTCCGAAGCAGTTCTGGAGTAACCGTTGTGTACTAGGTTTATGGCTAAGAGTATTAACATTTGATAGTACGGTATTCAGGGCACCCACCAAAATAGCACTGCAGCTGTTTGACTAATCTTTTCATTAATGATATATTCTCTTCAGCAGTTCTAGAATGAAGAACGACTGATATATTTTCCTTCGAAACATGAACAATTGAAAACACAGTACTGAGCAGATCCATAATCACAGTGCTATAAAAGTTTTATCACATGTTCACTGATGACGCAAATTGTAAAGAAATTCTAGGATAATCAATTTACGGTACGGGTATGGCTTGTGATATATACAGTAGACAGTACGTTACATAGTACTTCCACCAACAGAGCACTGTTGGCGTTGGATTAAGCAGTTCACTGATGATATAAATTGCCTAGCAATTCCGGAATGGAATCATTGCTATCCATTATCGCCGTAGCCATTATCATTTGACATTAAAGGCCTGAGTACAGCCATCATCACAATACTGAAACCGCTGTCTTACTATGTTCACTGACGATACTAATTAAATAGCTATTCTAGAATAACCTATTTATGGCACGACGAGGCCTGCGATATTTGAAATTGACAGCACGTTTCTACGTACATCCACCAACCGAGCAACGTGGTCGTCGGTTAGTCTGTTCAATGATCATCTATACACGTTAGCAATAGAAGGTCAAAATACAGAGCCATTACCTCACCAGGCATCAACAATTGACATCACAGTCCTGAATACAATCATCATCATTGTACTTTAACATTTCGACTAAATTCTTCACTGATAATATAAGTTCGACTGCAATTCTAGGGTAATCAATGTACAGTAATTTTAGGCCTGGAGACATTTAATATTACCTATTAGTTGTTACATATCAACAGGGCCTCTAGCAGTTGGATTGATTTGTTCATATGTGACTTAGATTCCATAGCAATACAAGAATGCTAACAAACTGATGCGATGTAGCTGGATTAGTGTTTACAATGGTAATTTAGATCGCACTGCAAATATATAATGACAAAAGATGATCCATTATCGCTCAAGATATTAACAATTTTCATAAGGGTACTGAGTAAAGCCATAATCACAGTATTGCAGCCGTTGGATTAATTTGTTCATTGATGGTATTATTCCCTCAGTAGTTCTTGGATGATAAATGTGTGCATCAGCTGTGGCAAGTGATATTTAATATTTCCAGCCCTGTATTGGATGTGTCCATCAACAGAGCACTGTCGCCTTTCAATTAAGCTGGTGAATGTTGTTGCTGCTAATAAAGCAATTCTAGATTGGAAGAAGTTAAATCCGCTTTATCTCGAGATATTACGAATTGTCAGAACGGTACTTAGTACAGTTATAATCACATTACTGCAGCCGCTGGATTAATCTGTTCACTGATGACATAAACTCTACAGTAGCTCTAGAATAATCAAGGTGCACATCAGTTATGTATAGAAACATTTAGAGCTCCCCGTACGGTGGTTGGCACGTCAACCGTGAGAGCACTGTAGCCATTGCATTAATCTTTTCATTGATAATATGAATACTATGGAAATTGTAGAATGACGTTGGAATGACCCACCATCGCTCGAGTCGTTTACAATTGACCAAACAATTCTGCGTACAGCCATCATCGCTGTACTGTAGTCGCTATACCTATTTGTTTACTGATGATATAAGCTCCAATGAAGGTCTAGAGTAGTCAGTGTGCCGCACTGTTACGGCTAGAGGTATTTAGAATTGTAAGCAAGGTTCTTAGCTCATCTATCAACAGATCACTGAAGAATTAGATAGATCTGTACAGGTATGACCTATATTGCACTGTAATTCTAGAGCAATGAATGTATACATTACTAACGTCAAGAGATATTTACAATTGGCAGTGCGGTTCCTTGTTCATCCATCAAATGAGCACAGCCGCCTTTATATAGGCCTGCTCAATGATGATTTTTATTCTATAGCAATTCTGGAGTGACAAAGTGCAGAACCATACGCCCTCAATGCGTTAACAACTGACCACGCAGTACTAAGTGCAGACATCATCACAGAACTGTAGCTGATGGATTGATTTGAACACTGAGGGCTTAAATTCCACAGTAGGTCTACAATGACCAACGTTTGTATCGTTTATGATCGGGGACACCTAAAATAGCCAGTACGGTAGTTGATGCACCGGCCAGTAGATTCCTGTAGCCGCTGAATGAATCTGCTCAGTGATGGTTTACATTCTGTTGCAATTGTAGCATGACGAAGGACTGACACAGCACCTCGCGGCACTTTAACAATTGACGAAATAGCACTGAGAACAGGCGGCATCACACTACTCTGGCCGTTGGATAAATTGGTTCAGTGGTGATATAGATTCCACAGTTGCTCTGGAATAATTAATGCATGGAACTGTTATGGCTAGAGAAGTTTACAATTCCCAGTGCAGTAGCTTTTAATTCCACTAAGAGGTCACAGCAGGCGTTGGATTAATCCGATCACTGATGTTCATATTCCACAGCGGTTCTAGAATAATCAACGTATACATCAGATATGACTAGAGATATTTACAATTCCCTGTACGGGGGTTTGTACATCCACCCATATACTACTGTAGCCGTTGGAGTTATCTGTTCAGTGATGATATAAGTTCTATTGCAACTCAAAAATGACCAAGCGTTGACACATTATCGCTCCTTATATTAGCAAGTGAAAAAACTGTGCTGAGTACATCCATCGTCAAATTAATACACCTGCTGGATTAATTTCTCCACTGATGATCTAAATTTCATAGCAAGCCTGGAGTATTCAATGTTGAGTATATATACGGCTAGAGATACTTATATTTGTCAGTACGGTTCTTAATACATCAACCAACATAGGACGACAGGCATTAGATTTATTTTTTCAATGGTGACATGGTTCCTGTAGCAATTCTAGAATAATAAAGGACCGTTCCGTTAGAGCTCGTAATACTAACAACTGATATCTCAATACTATGTACAGCCATCGCAACAGTACAGTAGCCGTTGTATTAATTTGCTCACTGATGACTTAAGTTCCACTGCAGCTCTAGAATAATCAATGTAATGTAAGGTTATGACTAGGGATACCTACAATTGACAGTACGGTACTTAGTACATCCATTAAACAGGGTGCAGTTGCCGCTGGACCCGACAGTTCAATGATGATGCATTTTCTATGGCAAATCTAGGACGACAAATGGCTGATACGTTATAACCCGAGATAATAACATCTGACATAACAGTAATGAGTACAGCCATAGTCACAGTATTACAGCCATTGAATTAATCTGTTCACTGATGATTTAAATTCCACAGTAATTCCACAATAATCTATGTGTACTTCAGTTGCGGACAGAGATATTTAAAATTCCAAGTACGGTAGATAGTACGCCCTCCAAGAGGGCACAGTAGCCTTTGGACCTATCAGTTCAGTGATTATTTAAATTCCAAGGTAAGTCTAGTACTATAAACGTATGGTACGGTCATGGCTACACATATCTACATTTCCCAGTAAGGTAGCTGGTACATCCACGAACGGAGCGCAGTAGCCGTTGTATTAACCTGTCCAGTGATGATATGTACTCCGCCGTATTTCTGGAATAATCTGTGCACACAGCTGTTATGGCCAGAGGTATTACTAATTCCCAGTAGAGTAGTTGGTGCACTCATCAATAGAGAACACTACCCATTGGATTAATCACTTCATTCACGATTTATATTCTGTCGAAGTTCAATAATGGAGAGGGACTGGCCCATTATCACTCGCGACACTACATTGACGAAACAGTACATAGCACAACCATCACAAAAATTCTTTAGCCGTTGGAATAATTATATCACTGACAATATGAATTTAACAGCAATTCGAGAATACTCAATGTATAGTACGGCTACTGCTAGGGATATTTGCAAATGACAGTATGCTGCTCGGTACATACACCAATAAAGCACTGTAGCAGTTGGATTAAGCTGTTCAATGAATATTTTAATTCCGCAGCATTTCTAGAACGACCAACGTATACATCAGTTATGCTTACATATATTTACAGTCCCCAGTACGGCAGTTGGTACATCCACCATTAGATCACCGCAGCCTTTGGATTTTCCTGTTCAGTGATGATCCATTCGATGTTGAAATTCTTGAATGACAAAGAACGGACAAATTGTCGCTCGACAAATTTGGAAATTATGAAACCATAGTGAGTGCAGACATCATAACTGTAAATTAGCAGTTGGACTAATTGTTCACTGATAGTCAAAGTTTAAGTGCAATTCTAGGGTAATCAATACATGGTATCGTTACGGCTAGAGATATTCACTATTGGCAGCACGGTACAGAGTACGTCCATCAACAGATTACTGCTGCCACTGGAATAGCCTTTTCACTGATGTCATAGATGCTACAGCAATTCCGGAGTGACAAAAAATGATCCGTTATAACTCGAGCAGCCTACAATAGGCACAAATGTGCTCTCCACAGCAAACATCAGAGTACTACAGCCGTTAGATTAATCTATTCAAATATGACTTTAATTCGGCGGTAGACCTGTAGTAACCAATTTACACATCAGTCGTGGCTTCAGATATTTACAATTCCCAGTGAGGTAGTTGGTTTGTCCACCAATGGTGAAATGCAGAGATTCAATTAAGCTATTCAGGGATGATTGAAATTGTATTGCAACTCTAGAATGAATTTGAACAGGAGCACCATCGCTCGTGATATTAGTAGTTGACGAAACTTTACGTAGAACAGCCATCATCACGGTACTCTATACGTTGGAGTAATTTTCTAACTTATAATTTAGGTTCCGCAGATGTTCTGGAATAATCAGTGTATAGTACGGTTATGACTGCAGATATTTACAATTGACAGGACGGTCCTAATTACATCCAGCAACGGAGCACTGCAGCCGTTGGACTAACGTATTCAATGTTGACTGAGATTCGATGGGAATCCTAGAGTGACAAGAGACAGAAACATTACCTCTCGAGGTATTAGCATCCGACAAAAGAGTACTAAGTGAAGTCATCAACTCAATACTGTAGCCTTCGGATCTGCTTGATCACTGACATTGGTTCCACAGTAGTTCTAGTATAATCAATGTATACGTCAGCTGCGGCTAGAAATATCAAAATACCCAGCACCGTAGTTGAACCGTCCACCAGTTGAACACTGTAGCCGTTGGGTTTATCTGTTCAATGATAATTTTTATCCTATTGCAATTCCAGGATGACAAAGGGTAGATTCATAATCGCACGAGATATTAGTAAGTGACGAAACATTGCTGAGAACATCCTTCATCACACTACCATGGCAGTTGGATTAATTTGTGCACTTGTGACGTAAATTCAAGAGCAAGTCTAGAGCAGTCAATGTAGTCGTAGTGGCTACATAGATCTCTGAGTATATATATGATGGGATGAGTGGAGAAGGTATGCGTGCTATTCTAACGTGTAATGAATTCAGTTTATTATGCTCGCGGTAGTTGTCAAAGTGTGTTTGGTATATGCTTGAGGAACGTCTGTGTGGTAGAATATATGTGTGTGGCAGGTATGACTGTGAGTCGTGAAAAACAGTTGGTGCTTGGTGGACAGCCGTCATAGAAACACGTTTGGTGCAAGAGATCCTTGTATAGGTTTTATCGTAGATAGGAGCGGGTCTACTTTTATCAACTCATTTATTATTTGTGTTCTGTTATTAAACGTTCAAATAAATATTGCTATTATTTCATCCACCACTTACATATGTATAGTACGGTTATTGCTGGAGATATTTGCAACTGACTGTGCGGTCCCTAGCACATCCATCAATAGGGTGCTTTGGCCGTTGCATTTACATCTTCAATGATGGGGGAAAATTCCACAGCAGCTCTAGAGTTATCATTGTGTAGATAAGTTATGTCTGGAGATATTTACAATTGAACGTACGGTGGCTAGTACATCCAAGAACGGAGCACTGTAGACACTGGATTAATCTGTTGAGTGACGTAAATTCTGTAACAGTTCTAGAATGGCAAAAGGCAGACCCATTAACCCTTGAGACTTTAGCAATTGATGAAGCAGTACTGAGTATAGTAGTCGTCACAGCATTGTAGCCGGTGGGCTTATTTGTTCATTGACAACTATAGTTCCACACAAATTCTGGAAGAGTCAATGTTTAGAACAATTACGTCTCGAGAGTTTAGAGTTTGCAGCACTGTGATAAGAACATACACGATCGCAGGACTGTTGCCGTTGCATTAATCTGTCCATTGATGATTTAACCTATATAGCAGCTCTAAAATGACCAACGGATATATCAGATACATTTAGCTGGATTGACAAATGTCAATACAGTGCTAGTTGCAGCCGTGAACACAATATTAATGCCGCACCATTAATCTACTCGCTGGACACCTATATTGTTCAGCAATTTTAGAATGATCAATATATAGGGCAATTAACGCTCGAGGCTTTGACATATGTCAATGCAGCTCTGAATACAATTATCAATACTGTGCTGTAGCCGTTGCATTTATCTGTACACTGACAATATGAATTCTGCTGCAGGTCTAGAAGGATGAGGGCATAGATCCGTTATGGCAAGGTACATGTATAATTGGCTGTACGGTGCTTAGTACATCAACTAACTGGGCACTGTAGCCATTAGATTAATCTATTCAGACCTGAATAGAACTCCATAACTGTTCTACAATAATCAGCGGATGGATCAATTGTGGCTGGAGGCATTGACATATGTCAAAAGAGTACTGGGTACAGCTACCATTACAGTAGTGTAGACATATGATTAATTTGTTCACTGGTGATTTAAATTCCACAGCAGCCCTAGAATGGTCAATGGATGTCCCAGTAACGTCTACAGATACATACTGTTTTCAGTACGGTAGTTGGTATATCCACGAACAGATCGCTACAGCCATTGGATTAATCTGTCCGGTCATGTAAATTCTATAGCAATTCTAGAATGGCAAAGGGCAGACCAATTATAGCTCGAGAAATTAACAATTGACGGAATGGTACTGAGTACAGCCATCATAACAGGACTGTAGCCATTGTGCTATCATGTTCACTGATTATTTAAATTTCGCAGCAGCTATAGAATAAGCAATGTATACATCGGTTATGGCTAAAGATATCTAAAATTTTTATTACGATACTTGGTGCTTACAGCTACAGAGCTCTGTAGCCATTGAATTAATCTGTGCAGTCATGAGTTGTTAAACCGTACTGCAGTTGTAGAGTGATCAACGGAGGGACCAATTGTCGCTGGAGAAATTGGTGTATGTCAAAGATTACCGGGTACAGCCATCATTACTGTAATGTAACCAATTAATTAATTTGTTCTGTGATCATTCAATTTGCGCAGCAGGCCTGAAATTAGCAATGTATAGATCGGTTATCGCCCTCGACATTTGCAATTGACGGCATAGTACTGAGTACAGTTTCCATCACAGTGCGGTGGCCGATGTAATTATCTGTTCGTTTATGATATAAGTCCCATAGCAGTTATAGAATTATCATGATATATATCATTTACGTCTGGAGATATATACGATTGGCAGCAGGCTATTTAGATCGTCTACTAGCACACTACACTAGCCATTGAGTTAATCTGCCCACTGATGATCTATATTCTACAGCAATAGTGGAGACCTCAACTGATAGATCACACACCAATAATGACATTCACGAATGGCAATAGAATACTAAGTGTAGCCATCTGCGCAATAATATAGCCATTGAATTAATCTAACCTCTCATCATCCTACATGTTGAACAAACGTAGAAAGAATAATGGATAGGGCAATTGTCGCTGCAGATATTGACATATGTTATAATAGTAATGAGTACATCTTCATAGCGGCACTTTAGCCGTTGGAATAATTTGACCACTGATCATTTAAATTGAATCGCAAGCCGAGAATAACCGACGCATGGATTAGTTGTGCATGGAGATGTTTACAACTGTGTGTACGGTACCTGGAATGTCCACCAGCAAAGCACTGTAGTCATTGAATTAATACGTTCAGTGATGGAGATATTATGGCAACCTTAGAATGACGAAAGGCAGACCCATTATCGCTCGGGATATTAGCAACTGACAACGCAGTACTGAGAATAGCCAACATCACAATTCTGAAGCAGTTCGTTTACCTATAAAACTAGTGATTTACGTTCCGCAGTTACACCATCGTAATCAATGTATAGAAGTACTATGGCTAGAGGCATTTACAATTAGCAGAGCGGTGCTATGTGTGTCCACCAAGACAGCACTGTAGCCGTAGGTTTAATCTGTACGCTGATCATGCAAGCCATGTAGCAATTCTAGAATGATCGATGGATAGATCGTATATCGGTACTGGTATTGACAAATGGCATTAAAATAGATTGTAGCCGCCTACAAAATAGTATAGATGTTGAATTATCTGTTCACTAATCATATAAGTCCTTGTTGAATCATGAATGGATAGAGCAATTGCCTCCGAAAGCATTGACACATAACAATACTTTTCTGTGTGAATACGTCAAGAGAGCATTGTAGCCGGTGGACTTAACAGTTCACTGATGATTTAAGTAGCACAGCAGTACCAGGATGATCAATGTATAGATCATATATCGGTAATGATATTGACATTTGACAGTACAGTAATGAGGGCAGACATCATCACGGTACTGTAGCCGCTGGAATACATTGTTCACTACAGATGTAAATTCCAAAGCAATTCTAATGTAGCCAATGTATAGAAATGTCATGTCTATAATACTTACAATAGACAATATGGTACATAGTACACATACCAACAAAGCCCTCTTGCGGTTGGATGAATCGGATCACTGATGAAGTTCATTTTATAACAATTCTAGGATGAAAGGTCCCGAATCCCTTAACCCTCGAGGTAATAAAAATTGGCAAAGTTGTACTGAGTACAGCCATCATCGCATAACCGTAGCAGCTGCAATGGTCTGTTCACTGGTGATGCAATTTCCAAAGCCATCCTTGAACTGTCAATGCATAGTACGGTTATGGCTAGAGGTATTCACTATTAACAGTACGGAACTGAGTATATCAACCAACAGAGCAATGTAGCCGCAGGATAAATCTGTTCAGTGATGACTTAAATACCATTTCAGTTATAGAGCGACAAAGGACTGTCCTATTATCGCTCGAGACATTAAGAATCGAAGAAATAGTACTGGGTACACCCATCATCACAGAACTTTAGCCGTTGGACTAATTTGTTCACTGATAACTTAAGTTTAATAGTAACTCTAGAATTATCAGTGTGTAATACCGTTATGGCTCGAGATATTTTCAATACACGGATCGTTACTTAGTATATCCATCAACAGAGCGCAGTAGCTGTAGGATTAACCAGTTCAATGACGAAGTGGGGTGTATAGCATTTCTAGAATAACAAAAGACGGATCCGCTATAGCTAAAGTTATTAAAAATTGACATAAGAGTACTCAGGACCGCCATCATTATGGTACTGCAGCGGCTGGATTAATCTGTACACAGATGATACAAATTCCACGGTAGCTCTAGCATAAACAAGGTGTACATCAGTTGTCGGTATAGATATTTACTATTCCCTTTACAGTAGTTGGCACATCCAACAATAAAGCAATGCAGCCGTTGGATTAAATTGGTCAGTGATGGTTTATACACTATTGTATGTCTAGTATGATAAAGGACATGACTATTACCACTCGAGTCGTCAACATATTACGAAACAGTACAGAGTACTGCCATCATCACTGTACTTTAGCCGTAGGTCCAATATGATCACCGATAGCTAAAGTTCAACGTGATATATGGGATAATCAATGTACAGTACGGACATGGTTAGAGATGTTTGCAATTGACAGTGCCGTTCTCAGTACATCCACCAGTAGAGCACTATAGTGGTTGTATTAAACCGTTCGGAGATGACTTCAATTTCACAAAAGTTCTAGAATATTCACTGTATACATCAGTTGTGTCTAGAAATATTTACAATTCTGATCACGGTAGTTGTGACATCCACTAGAACAGGACAACTACCATTTGATCACTATGTTCAGTGATGATCTATATTCTACTACAATTCTACAAAAAGAAAGTACTGACTGATCGTCGTTCGATACATTAACAATTGACAGAAATGTACTGAGTACGGCCATCACCACAGTACTCTATCCGGTGGACTTATTTGTACACTGATAATTTATGGTAAACAACAATTCTAGAAAAATCTATATATAGTAACGTTGTGGATATAGATGGTTGCAATTGGGAGTACGGTGCATTGTACGTCCATTAAATAGAGCAGTGTAGCCTTTGGGTTATCTAGTTCAGTAATGATTTAGGTTCTATAGTAACTCCAGTATGGCAAGTGGCAGATCCGATATAGCTCGAAACATTAACAATTGACGAAAGTGTACTAAGTACAGTCATCATCACAGTGATATAGCCATGGATTAATTTGGTCACTGATGACTTATATTCCACTGCATTTCTAGAGTAATCAATGTACACTTCGGTTACGGGTAGACATATATACAACTCCCAGTACCGTGGACGTTACGTCCGCCAATAGGGCACTGTAGCCGTTGTATTAATCCGTTCACTGATGGTATATATTCTGCAGCAGTTGTAGAATGTCAAAGGTCATATCCGCTATAGCTAGAGAAAATAACAGTTGACATAACAGCACTGAGTGCATTAACTATCACAGTATAGCAGCAGCTGTATAAAGAAGTTCAGTGATGATTTAAATTCAACAGCAGTTCTAGAATAATGAAGGTATACATCGTTTATGGGTAGAGATATTTACAATTCCCAGTACGGTAGTTGGTATGTCCACCAATAGTTCTATATAGCCGATAGATTTAACAGTTCTGTGACGATTTATACTTATTGCGATTCTGGAATGGAGTAGGACTGAACCATCATCGCTCTAGTCATTAAAATTGACGGAAGAGTACTGACTACATCCATTATCACTGTACTTCAGCCGTTGGACCTATGTGATCACTGAAATTTATAGTTTAACTGCAATTCCAGAACAATCAATATATAATACCGTTATGCCCAGAGATATATACATTTGACCGTACGGTACATATCACATGCGGCATCAGAACACAGTAGCCTTTGGATTAGACTCTTTAATGATGATTTGCATTCTGTCGCAATTCTAGATTGACAAAAGGCAAATCCGATATAGCTCGAGCGGTTTACAATTGACACACCAGTACTGTGTACA
>NW_016910144.1:0-744 GCF_001483705.2 Eufriesea mexicana
CTCTGCTGTGCTCTAGTATATTCAACTTGGATCTGGGGAGGCTATCAATGGCGGTCGCTGCACATTGGTTTGTGTTAGGTACGCTGGATTAGTTTAGGTTAGGTGAAGTTTGGTTAGGATAGTTTTGACTTTCGTGCTGTAAACTGTTATACGGTGTATTCCTGTGATCTACTGTGCTCTATTACATTCTGCTTGGTTATGGGGAGGCGAGGAGCAGTGGTCGCTGCTGGTTATGTTGAGCTACGCTACGATTGGTTTGGTTAGGTTTGGTCAGGTTAGGCTCGGATATCTGCTACTGTGCTATTTGCTGCAATGCGGTGTATTTCTGCGTTATACTGTGCTTTGGAGCATTCTTCTTGTCTCTGTGGAGGCCAGCAGTAGTGGTCTCGTCATGTTAGGTTCAGATAGGATACGTATGTGAATGTCAGGTTTGGCTTTGTTAGGATGTGCTACCTTGACTTTTGCGCTTTACACTGCTTTTCGGCGGGTTTCTGTTACCTAAGGTACGCTACTTAATTCTGCTTTGCTCTGGGAGTGCCAGGAGCAGTGGTCTTGGCACGTCATGTTTGGTTATGCTGTGTCTGGTTTGGTTAGATTTTGTCAGATTGGGATAGGTTATCTGCGGCCATTGTGCCATTCACTGCAGTGCGGTGTATTTCTGCGCTCTAATGAGCTCTAGCACACTCTGCGTATCTCTGTCGAGGCCAGCAATAGTGGTCTCGTAGTGCTAGGCTGAGCGATGCA
>NW_016910144.1:1751-2528 GCF_001483705.2 Eufriesea mexicana
GTCAAGACATCTGTGCTATACACAGCTATACACATGTTTCTGCGTTATACTGCGCTGTAATATTTCCTGCATGTCTCTGGTGTGGCCAGCAACAGCCGACACTTCGTGTTATGTTGGGTTAGGCTCCGTTTCTGTGTGTTGCGCTTGGCTGGGTGAGGATTGGCCATTCTTAGTTTCGTTCCATACACAGCTATTCGGTGGACTACTGCGCTCTAATGTGTTCAAATATGCGCTGCTTGCCTTTACAAAAGACATCAATAGCAGCCGCTGCACGTTATATTGTGTAATGCTACGTTTGATTAGGTTAGGCAATGGCAGGATTGGTTAGGTTATCCTCGTCTTTTGCGCCAGACGTAGCTATACTGTGGGTTTCTTCGCTCAACATTGCTCTACTATGCTCTGCTCGACTCATGGCAGGCGAGCAATACTGGTCGTGACGCGATACGTTGATTTATGTTACGTTTGGTTAAGTTAGGTTAGTCTATGTTTGGTCTGGGAAGCTTTGTCTTTCGTGCTATACCCTGCTATTCGGTGGATTTCTGTGATACACTGTGCTCTACTACGATCCGCTAGGCTATGGGGTGACCTGTAGCAGTGGCCTCGGTACGTTATATTGAGTTGTGCTACGTTTGGTTATGTCAGGTTAGGACAGGTTATTTGAGGGTATCTACGACTCTTGTGCCATTCACAGCATTGCGGTGCATATCTGCCGTCCACTGTGCTCTAGTGCATTCTGCTTGTCTCTGTGGAGGCCATCAGTAGTGGTCTCGTCAAATT
>NW_016910144.1:3495-41467 GCF_001483705.2 Eufriesea mexicana
TACGTTTGGATTGCTTACGTTTGGTTAGGTTCAGATAGGCTGCTTTGAATTTTGTGCCATTCGCTGCTAGTCGGTCGGTTTCTTCTCTCTAATGTGCTCTAATATGCCCTGCTTCGCCATGGAGTGGCCGAAAATATTGGTCTCGTCATGTCATGATTAATTACACTACGTTTAGGTGGATTATGTAAGGCAAGGTTAGGTCAGGTTATGTCTGACTTTTGTTCTATTCACTGCAATGAGGTGGGATTATGCGCACTGCTGTGCTCTAGTACATTCTGTTTGTCCTCGTGGAGGAAAGCAATAGTGGTCTCGTCATGTTACGTTAAGTTAGGTTACGTTTCGTTGGATTATGTAAGGTTAAGCTCGGTCAAGTTAACTTTGACTTTCGTGCTATACACTGCTATTCGGTTTATTTCTGCGCTGCAGGGCGCTCTACTGTATTATGCTTAGAACTCGAAATGCCAACAACAGTGGCCGAGGCACGTTAAGTTGAGGTGGGCTACGTTTGGTTTGGTTAAGTTAGCTTGTGTATTGTCTGGATTCGTTTGACTTTCGTGGTATGAACTGCCAATATATGGTATTCTGCGATCCAATGCCCTCTAGTAAGTTCTGATAGACTCTGTGGAGGACAGCAATTGTGGTCGGGGCACATTAGGTTGAGTTATGTTACGTTCGGTTAGGATAGGTTTTTTCAAGCTCAGTCTGGTTATCTGTGACTTTCGTGCTGTACACTGCTATTCGGAGAATTTCTGCGAACGAATATGATCTGCCATAGACTGCTTTGTCCTGTGGAGACCGGCATTACTGGTGGCGGCAAGTTATATTAGCTTAGGCTACGTTTGATTAGTTTACGTTAGGTAAAGTTTGGTTAGGATACCTTTGACATTCGTGTTATACACTGTTACCAGGTGGACTTCAGTTATCGACCGTTCTCTACAACATTCTGCTGGGCTCTGGCGAGGCCAGGTGCTGTGGTCGCGGCAAGTTGCTTTGACTATGCTACGCTTGGTTGTGTTACGTTAGTTCAGTTTAGGTTAGGGTAGCTACGGCCTTTGTGACATTCACTTGAATGTGGTTGATTTCCGCGCTCTAATGTGCACTAGTACATTTTGCATGTCTCTGTAGAGGCCAGCAATAGAGGTCTCGTAGTGTTAGGTTCAGTTAGGATGCGTTTGGTTAGCTTTAGTTGGGTTAATTTCGGTAACGGTAGCTCTGACTTTCGTGCTGTACATTGTTATTCGGTGTATTCCTGTGACCTACTGTGCTTCACCATATTCTGCTTGTCTAGTGGGAGGCCAGGAGCAGTGGCCGCTGCAAGTTACTCTGATATATGCTACGTTCGGCTAGGTTAGGTTAGGTCAGCTTGTGCAAGGGTATTCACGGCTTTTGTTCTGTTCACTGCAATGCGGTGGATTTCTGCGCCATACTGTGCTTTGGTAAGTTTTCCTTGCCTCTGTGGAGGCAAGCTGTGTCGGTCCCGTCGTGTTAGGTTTGGTTAGATTCCGTTTACGTCTGTTACGTTTGGCTAGGTTAGAATAGGCTACTATGACTTTTGTGCTATACAGTGCTGCCCACCGATTCCTGCGCCCTACGGCGCTCTAATATTTTCTGCTTGGCTCTGTGGAGTCCAGAAGTTGTGGTCTCGTCGCGTTATGTTTACATAGGCTACGTATCCATATGACAAGTTTGGGTATGTTAGGACAGAATAGCTTATAATTTTGTGCCATTCAATGTTATTCGGTGGACGTCTGCGCCCTACTGCGCTCTAGTATGTTCTGCTTGGCCCTGCGGCGGCCAGCAATAGCGGTCCCGTCGTGTTAGTTTTAGTTATGCTCCGTTAGGGAGTGTTACGTTTGGCTCGGTTAGTATGGGCTGCTATGACTTTTGTGCTATACGCTGCTATTTGGTGGATTTCTGCGCTCTTATGTTCTCTAATATGCTCTGCAATGCTCTACGAAGGCCATCAAAATACGTCGCGGCACGTTATGTTGAGTTATGCCACGTTTGGTTAGGTTAGGCTATGCCAGGTGTAGTTAGGATGTCCTCGATTTTAGTGCTACACACTGCTATTCGGTGAATGTCTACGCTCTACATTGCTCTATTATACTCTGCCCGACTCTGAGGAGACCAGCAATTGTGGCTGCGGCAGGTTACGTTGAGGTAGGTCACGTTTGGCTCGGTTATGTTAGGTTGGGTTTGGCCTGGATATACATGACTTTTGTGCTGTACACTGCGATTCTGTGGACTTCTGCGCCCTGCTGTCCTCTAGTAAGTTTTGCTCTACTCTGTGGATGCCAGCAATAGTGGCCGGGGTACGTTAGGTCAAGTTACCTTACGTTTGGTTATGTTAAGATTGGATACGCTAGGATAGGATAGCTCTGACTTTTGTGCTATACAGTGCTATTCGGAGGACTTCTAGCTCTGGTGTGGACAGCAATAGTTTTCTCGACACGTTAGGTTTAGTTATGTTACGTTTGGTTGGGTTAGACTGGGTCAGGTTAGGTTAGTGCATCTTCGACTTTTGTGCTATTCACTGCAATGCGGCGGAGTTTCTACGCACTACGGCACTCTAGTGCATTCTGCTTTTCTTTGTGGAGGCCAGCAACAGTAGAAACGCCATGTTAGGTTCAGTTAGGTTACGTTCGGCTATGTTACGTTTGGCTAGGTTAGGACAGGCTACTTTGCCCCTTGTACTGTATAATACTCTACCGCGGATCTCTGCGAGCTAATGTGATCTAGTTTGCTCTGCTTGGCTCCGGGGTGGCCAGTGATAGTGGTTTCGGCACGTTAGGTTGAGTGGGGTTACGTTTCGTTAGGTTTGGTTAGGAAGTCTCGGTTATGATTTCATTGACTTTTGTGCTATAGACTGCTATTCGGTGGATTTCTGCGCTCTACATTGCTTCACTGCACTCTGCTCGACTCTGGAGAGGCGAGCAATAGTGGTCGTGCCACGTCTGGCTGTGGTATGTTATGTTCGGTTAGGTTAGGTTTGTATAAGTATAGTCAGATTAGCTCTGACCTTCGTACTATACACTGTTATTTGTTGGACTTCTGTGATCCACTCTGCTCTGCTACACTCTGCTTGGCTCAAGGGAAGCCAGGAGCAGTGGTCGTGGCTAGTTATATTGACCTATGCTATGTTTTGTTATGTTACGATGGGACAGGTTGGATTGCGATATCTATGTCTTTTGCCTATTCACTGCAATGCGGTCCACTGCTGTGCACTACTGTGCGCTAGTACATTCTGCTTGTGTCTGCGGGGGCCGTCAATAGTGATGTCGTCATATTAAGTTCGTTTGGGTTACGTTTTGATGTGTTACGTTTGGTGATGTTAGGATAGGGTAGTGCAGTTTTTTGTGCTATACACTGCAATCCGCGAACATCTGCGCTCTACTGTATTCCAATATTTTCTGCTTGGCTCGAACGAGGCCCGCAATAGTGGTATCGACACTACAGGTTTGTCTATGTTATGTTTGGTTATGTTAGGTTACGTCAAGCTCAGTCGCGTTATCTTTGACCTTTGTGCTGTGCACTGCCTTTCGGAGGATTGCTTCGCTCGACAGTGCTCTGCTACACTCTGCTTGGTCCTGCGGAGGCCAGCCGCAGTGGTCGCGGCACCTTATGCTATGTTAGGCTACGTTTGATTTGGTTATGTTTGTCTAAGTTTGATTAGGATACCATTGGCTTTCGTGATACACAATGTTACCAAATGGATTCCTGGGATCCACTCTGCTCTACTACACTATGGATGGGACAGGGAAGGCCAGGAGTAGTGGTCGCGGCACGTTACGTTCATCTATGCTACGTCCTTTTAGGTTAGATTAGGTCTGGATAGAATGGGATATCTTCGGCTTTTGTCCATTACACAGCTATTCGGTGGGTTCCTGCGCACTACATTACCCTTCTACATGCTCCTCGTCTCTGGGGGCGGGCATTGGTGCCGTGGCACGTTAGGTTCTGCTCTGTTACGATTGGTTGTCAGGATAGGCTATGATTGGTCAGGATAATTTCAACTTTTGTGCTATACACTGTTATTCGGTGGATCTCTGTGAACTGCTGTGCTCTACTCTATTCATTTTGTCTCTTGGAGGCCAGAGGAAATGACCGCGGTAAGTTGCCCTGAGAGATGCTTCGCTTGGCTATGATAGGTTAGGTCAAGACTGGCTGGCATACCTTCGACTTTTGTGCTATACACTGCTGTTCGGTGGATTTCAGGGCTCTGCTGTCCCCTTGTGTGTCCCGTTTGGCTCAGGGGAGGGCAGCAATAGCGGTCTCCGTTTAACGGTTTTCCGTTGGTTGGGTTGGGTATGTGTGTCTTTGACTTCTCTGATATACACTGCGACTCCATGGATTTCTGCGTTCTACTCTCCAATAACGTGTCCTGCTTGGCTATTGTGATGCCAGCAATATTTTGTCGCGGGAGGTTAGGTTGAGGTATGTTACCTTCGGTTATGTTACGGTTGGCTAGGTTAGGAGAGGATATTTTTGACTTTAGTGCTATGGTCTGGTATTAGGTGCATTTCTGCGCACTACAGTGCTGAAATGCTTTCATCTTGGCTATGGAAAGGCCAGCAATAGTAGCCTCGTCAGGTTACTTTGAGTCAGGGTACGTTCGGTTAGGTCGGTTCAGGCAAAGTTTGGAAAGGATATACTCAACTTTTGTGCTGAGCTCTGCTATTCGGGCGACTTCTGCGCTCTACTGTGCTCTGGCATGTCCTCCTTTGCTCTGGGGCAGCAATATCTGTTTCGGCACGTCAGGTTGGGGTAGGCTATCTTTGCTGTGCTCCCTTCGTGCGTGTTAGTCTTAGGTAGATTTGACATTTACGATATACACTGCAATTCTGTGGATTTCTGCGTTCTACTCTCCACTAGTGTGCTCTGCTTGCCTCTGAGGCAGCCAGCTACTGCGTCCGCGGCACGTTATGTTGAGATAGGTTACGGTTGGTTATTTTACGATTGGTTAGGTTAGTGGAGCGTAGCTTTGACTTTAGTGCTATTGTCTTCTATGAAGTGGATTTCTGCGCCCTGCAGTGTTCTAGTAATTTCAGCTTGACTCTGGGAGTGTCAGCAATAGTGGTTTCTTCACGTTACGATGAGCCGTGGATACGCACAGTTAGGAAGAGTTAGGTAATTTTTGGCTAAGGTAGCTTTAACTTTTGTTCTGTACACTGCTATTCGGTGGACTTCTGCGCTCTACTGTCCTCTGGTATCTCCTGCTTGACCCTGGGGACGGCAGCAATAACGGTCTTGGCCCGTGAGTTTGAGTTAGGCTATGTTTGGTTATGTTCCGTTGGTTTGGGTTATGGTTGTGTAGCTTTTGATGTCCGGATATACACTGCGACCCTATGAATGTCTGAGATCTTCTCTGCACTAATGTGTTATGCTTCGCTCTGCGGTGGCCGGCAGTAGTGGTCGCGGCACGTTAGGTTGAGTTAGGTTACGTTTGGTTATGTTCAGGTTGGTTTGGTTAGGAGAGGATTGATTTGACTTTAGCGCCATGATCTGCTATTAGGAGTATTTCTGCGCTCTACAGTGCTCTAATGCATTAAGCATAGCTCTGGCAAGCACAGCATGTGTGGCCTCGGCACGTTATGATGTGCCAGGCTGCGTTCGTTTTGGTTGGTTCAGGCTACGTTTGGTAGGGATGGTTTTATCTTTTGCGCCGAAGACTGTTATTCGATGTATTTCTGCGCTCTACAGCACTCTAGTGTGTCCTGCTTGGTCGTGAGGAGGGCGGCAATAGCGGTCTAGGCACGCTAGTTTGAGTCAGTCTACGTTTGGCTTTGCCCTGCTGGTTCAGATTAGGCTCCGGTAGCCTCGTCTTTTCTGATATACACTGCGACTCCATGGCTTTCTGCGTTCATCTCTCCACTAGTACGTTCTGCTTGATACTGCGAAGGCCAACAGTGGTGGTCTCCGCACGTTAGGTTGTGTTAGGATACGTTTGGTTATGTTAAGGCTGGTAAGGGTAGGAGAAGATAGCTTCGACTTTAGTGCCATTGTCTGCTAGTAGGAGGATTTCTGCGCCCTACAGAGCTCTAATACCGTCAGCTTGGCTCCGGCAAGGCCAGGAAGATCTTCCTCGGCACGTTATATTGAGTCAGGCTGCGTTTGTTTATGTTGGGTTATGCTAAGCTTTGTAAGGACAGCTTTATCTTTTGCGCTGTATACAGCTATTCGGTGGATTTCTGCGCTCTACTGTGATCTAGTGTGTCCTGCTTGGCACTGGGGAGGGCAGCAATAACGGCCTCGTCACGTTAGGTTGAGACGGCCTATGTTCGGCTATGTCCTGTGGGTTTGCGTCAGGGTAATATGGCCTTGACTTTTCTGATATACCCCGCTATTCTATGGACTTCTATGTTTTACTCTCCACTAGTATGACCTGTTTGACGCTGGGAAGGCCAGCAATAGTGGTTTTGGCACGTTAGGCTTTGTTTGGTTACGTTTGTTATTGTTACGTTGGGTTATATTACGAGTGGGTACCTTTAGCTTCTGACATGTACATAGCTATTCGGTGGATTCCTGCGCTCTACTGTGCTCTAATATGCTGTGATTCGCGTTGGGGAAACCTGCAATAGCGGTAGTGGAACGTTAGGATTTGTTAGGTTACGTATGGCTAGGTTTGGTTAGACTACGTTTGACAATGATGGCTTCGACTTTTGTGTTATTCATTGCCATTCGGTAGATTCCTGCGCTATACTCTGCTCTAATAAGTTCTGCTATGGTCTGGGTACACCGCAAATAGCGGTATAGGCTCATTACGTATAGTTATTCTACGTTTGGTTAGGCTATGTTTGGTCAGGTACGGTTAGGATATCTTTGACTCTGGCGATATACACTACTATATGGTGGCTTTCTGTGTTCTACTGTGCTTTAGTATATTCTGTTTGGCTCTGGGGAGGCCAGCAATAGAGGTCTCGGCACGCTAGATTGAGATATGCTACGTTCGGTTATGTTACGTGAAGTGGGGTTAGGATGGGATAGTATAGACTTTTGTGAAATACAACCATATTCACCGATTTCTGCGCCCTACTGCGCTCTAATATCTTCTGCTTGGCTCAGGGGAGGCCAGCAATTGTGGTATCGGCGCGTTAGGTTTAGTTAGGCTACGCTTACATATGACAAGTTTGGTTATGTTGGGACAGAATAGCTTAGACTTTTGTGCCATTCAATGCTATTCGGTTGATTTGTGCGCACTGCTGCTTTCTCATATGCTCTGCTTGGCTCCGAGGTGGTCAGTAATATACGTCTCGGCACGTTAGGTTGAGTTACGTTACGTTTCGATGGGTTAGGTTATGCCAAGCTAGGTCAGGTTATGTGTGGCTTTCGTGCTGTACACTGCTATTCTGAGAATTTCTGCACTAGACCCTGTAATACTATATTCTGCTTGGCCCTTGGGAAGCCAGCAACTGCCGCGGCACCTTATGTTGTGTTAGACTACGTTTGATTAGGTTATGTTAGGCTACGTTTGGTAAGGGTGGCTTCGACTTTCGTACAATACACGATTATCCGGCAGTTTCCTGTCGTCTACTGTGCACTTCTATATTCTGCATGGCTCTGGGGGTCAGGCAGCAGTGGTCGCGGCACGCTCTGTTGGGTTACGCTACGTTAGGTTACGTTAGGTTAGGTCAGGTTATGCTAGGATATCTACGGCCTTAGTAATATTCACTGCAATGCGGTGGTTCCTGCGCTCGGCTGAGCTCTAGTGCATTCTGCTTGTCTCTGTGGAGGATAGCAATATTGGTCTCATCACGTTATGTTTTGTAACACTACGTTTGGATAGGATAGGTTAGGCAATGTTTGGTCTGAATACGTTTGACTTTCGTGCTATTACCTTCAATGCGCTGGATCTATATGCTCTGTTGTGCTCCACCGTTCCCTGCTTGGCACTGTGGGGGAAAGCAATAGTGGTGTAGGCACGTTAGGTCGAGCTATGCTACGTACGGTTATGTTACGTTTGGAAGGTAAAGGCCTTACAATTCAGACTTTTGCGCTATACACCCCTATCCGCGAAGTTTTGCGCTCTACTGTGTTGTATTATTTTCTGCTTGGGTCAGTGGAGGCCAGCAGTAGTGGTCTCGGCACGTTAGGTTGAGTTAGGTTACTTTTTGCTTGGTTAGGTTAGGCTAAGCTCGGGCAGGTTAACATAGACAATCGTGTTACACACTGATTTTCGGAGTATTTCTGCGCCGTACAGTGCTCTATTGCGTAATGCTTGTCCTTGCGAATGCTAGCAATATTGGCCTCGGCACGATACGTTGACGTAGGCTACGCTTGGTTAGGTTACGTTAGCCTGGGATATGTCCGGATACATATGACTCTTGCATTATACACCCCGGTTCTATTGACTTCTTTGCCCTACTGTCCTCTAGTAAGTTCTGCTCGACTCTGTGGAGGTCAGCAATAGTGGTCGGGGTACGTTAGATTGAGTTATGTTACGTCAGGTGTTGTTAAGATTGGATGTATTAAGAAAGGATACCTTTGACATTTGTGCTATACACTTCTATTTGGTGGATTTCTGCGCTCTACTGCGCTCTAATATGTTTCGCTTGTCTCTGCGGTGGACATTAATAGCGGTCTCGGCTCGTTAGTTTGAGTTATGTTACGTTCCGTTAGGTTAGGTTAGGAATGCTCGGTTAGGATTCCCTGGAGTTTTCTGCTATAAACTGCTATTCGGTTGATCCCTGCGCTCTACATTGCTCTACTATACTCTGCTCGGCCCCGGGGAGGTGAGCTGTAGCGTTCGCGACACGTAAGTTCCAGTCATGTTATGGTGGGTCAGGTCAGGTTAGGCAATGTTTGGTTGGGATAGCTGTGACTTTCGTGGTATACACTGTTGTACGGTGGATTTCTCTGATCTGTTGTGCTCCACTACATTCTGCTTGGCTCTGGGGAGGCCAGCAGCAGTTGTCGCGGCACGTTATGTTGAGCTACACTGCGTATGGTTGGTTAGGTTAGGTCATGTTATGTTAGGATATCTTCGTCTCTTGTGCTACACACTGCTATACGGTTGATCTCTGCGCTCTACGTTGCTCTACTGTACTCAGCTCGTCGATGTGGTGGCGTGCAGTACTGGACGTGGCGCGCTAGTTTCCGTTACGTTATGACTGGTTAGGTCAGGCTAGGCTGTGTTTGATTGGAGTAGCAGTGACGCTCGCACTATACACTACTATGTGGTGGACTCCTGTGACCTGCAGTGCTGTAGTATATTCTGTTTGGCTCTGGGGATGCCAGCAACAGTGGTCGCCACAAGTTATGTTGATCTATGCTACGCTTTGTTAGGTTATGTGAGGTCAGGTTAGGTTAGGCTAACTTCGACTTTTGTGCTGTACACTGCTATTCGGATGATTTTTGCGCGCTGCATTGCTCTAGAATATCCTGCTCGTCTCTGCGGAGGCGAGAAATAGAGGTTGCGGCACGTTAGTCTGAGTGGGGTTACGTTTCGTTAGCATAGATTAGGTCAGGATAGGTTAGGTTATGTTTGACTTTTGTGCTATACGCTGCTATACGCGGATTTCTGCGCAATACCGTTTTCTAATATTTGCAGCTTGGCATTGCGGACGCCAGAAATAGTGGTCGCGGCAAGATTGGTTGTGTCGTGTTACGTTTGATTAGGTTATGTTATGAAGGCTTGGTTACGATTTCTTAGACGTTTGCGCTGCACACTGCTATAGGTCGATTCCTACGCTCTACATTGCTCTACTACAATCTCCTCGACATTTAGGATGCGAGCTATAGTATTCGCGGCACGTTAGGTTGGGTTAGGTTACGTTTGAATAGGATGGGTTATGTTTAGTTTGGTTAGGATAGCATTGCCTTTCTTGTCATACACGGCTTTCGGTGGGTTTCTGTGGTCTGCAGCGCTCTACTGTATTCTGCTTGTCTCCGTGTACGCCAGCAGCAGAGGTCGCGACACGTTCTGCTGCGTTACGCGACGTTTGGTTAGGTTAGGTTGGGACAGGTTGGGTTAGGGTATCTTCGACTTTTGTGCTATACACTGCTATTCGATGGATTTCAGCGCTCCACATTGCTCGGTACCATTCTCTGCTCGACTCTGGGTGGCGAGTGACAATGCTCGTGGCACGTCAGTTTGAGTTAGGCTCCGTTCGGTTAGGATAGGTTAGGCTAAGTTTTGTCAGGATAGCTCCGATTTTCGCACTGTACGCTGCTTTTCGGTAGATTTCAGTGATATACTGTGCTCAAGTGTACTCTGCTTGGCTCTGGGGATGAAGCTTGTAGTGGTCTCGTCATGTTAGTTTTAGATATACAACGTTCGGGTATGTTACGCGTACGTTTGGCTAGGTTATGATAGCATACTTTGACTTTCGTGCTGTACACTTTTTTTCTGTTGATTCCTGTGATATACAGTGATCTACTATATTCAGCTTGTCTCCGCGGATGCCAGCAGAAGTGGCCGCGGCACGTCAGGTTGAAATAGGTTACGTTTCGTTAGTTTAGGTTAGGATAAGTTTGGTCAGTGTAGCTACGACCTTCGTGCTATATACTGTTATTTGGTGGATTTCTGCGCTCGATTGCGCTCTACGACATTCTGCATGGCCCTGGGGAGGCCAGAAGTAGTGGCCGCGGCACGTTGCGTAGACGTAGGCTACGTTCGGTTAGGTTATGTTAGCTTGGGTTAGTTATGTGTACATACGACTTTAGCATTATACACTGTGATTCTATGTACTTCTGCGCCCAACTGTCCTCTAGCGAGTTCTGTTCTACTCTGTGGAGGCCAGCAATAGCGTTCGCGGTGCGTTAGGTTGAGTTATGTTACGTCTGGTTATGTTATCATTGGATATATTAGGAGAGGACATTTTCGACCTTTGTGCTATACACTGCTATTCCCTGGATTTGTGATCTAATGTGCCCTAGTATGATCTGCTTGGCTCCGAGGAGGCCAGTAATAGTGGACTCGGCAAGTTAGTTTTGGTTATGTTACGTTTCGTTAGGTTAGGTTAGGAGGGTTCGATTAGTATTTCTCTGACCCTTGTGCAATACACTGACATTTGTTGGATTCCTGCTTTCTACGATGTTCTGCTACATTCCTCTCTAATCCGGCGAGGCGAGCAATAGGGGCCGTGGCACCTTATGTTGCGTAATGTTATGTTTGACTAGGTTAAGTTAGCTTAAGTTTGGTTACGATGACTTTGACTTTCGTGCCATACACCGCTTTTCAGTGGATTACTGTGATCTACATTGCTCTATTTTATTCTGCTTGGCCCCAGGAATTCCGGTAGCAGTGGTCGCGGTCCGATATGTCGAGCTATGCTACGTTAGGTTAGGTTAGGTTAGGACAGGTTAGGCTATGGTACCTACGACCATAGTGCTATACACTTCCATTCGGTGGATTTCTGCACTACACATTGCTCTACTATACTATGCTCGACACAGTGGAGGCGAGCAATAGTGCTCGTGGGACGTTACGTTCAGTAATGTGACGCTTGATTAGGTTAGGTTAGATAAAGTTTGGCTATGATAGCTTCGTCTGGCCTGCTATAATCCGCTATTCGGTTTATTTCTGCGCCCTGATGTGCTCTAAAATGCTCTGCTTGGCACTACGAAGGTAATCAACATAGGTCGCGGCATGTTATGATGAGTTAGACTCCTTTTGGTTGGGTTACGATGGTTCAGGTTAGGTTAGTGTATCTTTGACTCTTCTGCTGTACACCGCAATGCGATGGATTTTTGCGCTCTACTGTGCTGTATTACATTCTGCTTGTCTCTGTGGAGGCAAGCAATTGCGGCATCGTCATGTTAGTTTGAATTGGGCTAAGTTCGGATACGTTACGTCTGGCTAGGTTAGGATGGGCTACTTTATCTTATTTGCCATTCACTGCCATTCGGTGGATTTCCGCGCTCTAATGTGCTCTAATCTCCTCTGCTTGGCTCTGGGGATGCCACCAGTAGTGGTCCCGTCATGTTACGTTGTGCTAGACTACGTTCGTGTATGTTACGTTTGGCTTGGTTAGGATAGTCTACTTTGACTTTCGTTCTGTGCACTGCTTTTCGGTGGATTTCAGTGATCTACTGTGCTCTACTATGTTCTGCTTGTCTCCGCGGATGCCAGGAGCAGCGGCCGCGGCATGTTATGTTGAGTTATGCTACGTTTGGTTGGGTTAGGTTAGGACATATTGGGTTCTCGTATCTTCGACTTCTGCGTTATACACTGCTATTCGATGCATATCTGCGCTCTATATTGCTCTACTATTCTCTGCTCGTCTCTGGGAGGCGAGCGACAGTGGTCGTGGTTTGTCAGGCTGAGTTAGGTTACGCTCGGACAGGTTAGGATAGGCCAGGTTTTGCTGGAATAGCACCGACTATCGCGCCATACACAGTTTTATGGTAGATTTCTGAGATCTACTGTGCTCTACAGCATTCTGCGGTGCTCTGGAAGTCCAGGAGCAGTGGCCGCGGCACGTCACATTGTGTTATGCTGCGTCCGGTTAGGTTAGTTTAGGTCAGGTTAGGTTAGTATATATTCGTCTTTTGTGCTGTACACTGCTATTCGCGCATTTCTGCGCTCTACTGTGTTCTAATATACTCAGCATAGATCTGGGGAGGCCAGCAATAGCCGTCTCGGCACGTTAGGTTGAGTGAAGTTACGTTTCGTTAGGATAGGTTGCGATGGTACAGTAGGGATTTCTTTGACTTTTGTGCTATACTCTGCTCTTCGGTGAAATTCGGCTATCTACATTGCGCTACTATACTCCTCTCGACCCTAGGGAGGCGAGCGACACCGGTCGTGGCACGCGAGTTTGAGTAAGGTTGCGTTCGGTTAGGTTAGGTGTGGCTATGCTTGCTTAGTATCCCTTTGACATTCCTGATTTGCACTGTTATCCTGAGGATTCCTGCAATCTACTGTGCTGTATAACGTTCTGCCTGGCTCTGCGGATGCAAGCAGCAGCTGCCGCTGCACGTTAGGTCGAGCAATTCTACGTTTGGTTAGATTAGCTTTGATTATGTTATGTTAGGATATCTTCGTCTCTTGTGCTACACACTGCTATTCGTTCGATCTCTGCGTTCTACATTGCTCTACTATACCCCGCTCGACTGTGCCGTGGTGAGCAATAGTGCCGGTGGCACGATAGGTTCTGTTACGTTATGGTCGGTTAGGTCAGGTGAGGTTAGAATATCTTCTACTCTTGTGCTGTTCACTACCATGCGGTGGATATCTGTGCACTACTGCTCCCTAGTACATTCGGCTTGTCTTTGTGGTGGTCAGTAATGGTAGTGTCGTCATCTCCGTTTGGGTTATGTTACGTTTGTATGTGTTAGCACATGCTACTTCGACTTTTATGCTATACCCTGCCTTTCACTAAATTTCTGCACTCTAATGTGCTCTAATATGCTCTACTTGGCTCTGGGGCGGCCAACAATAGTCGTCTCGTCACGTTATACTGAGTTATGCTACGTTTGGTTTGTTTTGGCTTGGTCAGGCTAGGACAGGCTATCTACCACTATTGTGCTATACAATGCTATTCGGTAGATTTCTGCGTTCTGCAAGGCTCTACTACACTCAGCTCGACTCTGGCGTGGGCAGTAATAGTGGTCCCGGCACATTAGTTTCGGAAAGGCTACGTTTGGTTTGGTTATGTTTCGATATGTTAGGCCAGGATATCATTGATTTTTGGGCTTTACACTGCTGTCCGGTGGATTTTTGCGACCTGCATTGTTCTACTATACTCTGTTCAACTATCGGGATGCCAGTAATATTGTTCTCGGTACTATGGGTTGAGTTATGTTACGTTTGGTCAGTTTATATGAGCATGGGTAAGGTGTGGATGGCTTTGATTTTTCTGCTATACACTTGCCATTCTTTGCGTCCATGCTCCCTGCTCTCTTCTAATACGTGCTGCATAGCCCTGGCGAGGCCTGCAACAGCGATCTCGACACGTTAGTTTAATTTGGGCTACGTTCTCGTATATTTCGTTTGGATATGTTATTATAGGGTGGAATTGACTTTTGTGCTATACAATGCTACACGGTGGCTTCCTGCGCTCCACAGCGCTCTAATATGTTCTGCATGGCTCTGGGGTGGCCAGCAATAGTTGTCTCGGCACGATAGGTTGAGTTACGTTACGCTTGGCTTGGCTAGATTCGGATAGGTTTGGCTATGTTAGCTTTGACTTTTGTACTGTACACTGCCTTTCGGTCGATACCTGCTATCCCCGTTGCTCTCCTGGCATCAGCTTGCCTCTGTGGAGACCAGAAATAGTGGTCGTGCCACGTTTGCTTGAGTTAGGTTACGTTTCGCTAGGTAAGGTTTGGCTGTGTTTGGATAGGATAGCCTTGACCTTTGCGCTATACACTGCTACTGCGGTGGATTCCTGCTCTCTTCGCTGCTCTACTATACTCTGTTCGGCTCTGGGTATACCAGCAACAGTCGCCTCGCCACGTTATGTTAAGTTAGGTGACGTTTGTTTGTATTACGTTTGCATGGGTCAGGATACGATAAAGCTGACAGTTGTGCCATGCACTTCTATTCGGTGGATTTCTACGCGCTACATTGCTCTGCTATACTCTGCTCGACTCTGCCGTGAGCAGCAATAGTGTTCTCGGCGCGTTAGTTTTGGTACGGCTACGTTCGGTTAGGTTCCGTTTGAATAGGTTAGGACAGGATAGCATTGACTTTAGGAGGCGAGCGACACCGGTCGTGGCACGCGAGTTTGAGTAAGGTTGCGTTCGGTTAGGTTAGGTGTGGCTATGCTTGCTTAGTATCCCTTTGACATTCCTGATTTGCACTGTTATCCTGAGGATTCCTGCAATCTACTGTGCTGTATAACGTTCTGCCTGGCTCTGCGGATGCAAGCAGCAGCTGCCGCTGCACGTTAGGTCGAGCAATTCTACGTTTGGTTAGATTAGCTTTGATTATGTTATGTTAGGATATCTTCGTCTCTTGTGCTACACACTGCTATTCGTTCGATCTCTGCGTTCTACATTGCTCTACTATACCCCGCTCGACTATGCCGTGGTGAGCAATAGTGCCGGTGGCACGATAGGTTCTGTTACGTTATGGTCGGTTAGGTCAGGTGAGGTTAGAATATCTTCTACTCTTGTGCTGTTCACTACCATGCGGTGGATATCTGTGCACTACTGCTCCCTAGTACATTCGGCTTGTCTTTGTGGTGGTCAGTAATGGTAGTGTCGTCATCTCCGTTTGGGTTATGTTACGTTTGTATGTGTTAGCACATGCTACTTCGACTTTTATGCTATACCCTGCCTTTCACTAAATTTCTGCACTCTAATGTGCTCTAATATGCTCTACTTGGCTCTGGGGCGGCCAACAATAGTCGTCTCGTCACGTTATACTGAGTTATGCTACGTTTGGTTTGTTTTGGCTTGGTCAGGCTAGGACAGGCTATCTACCACTATTGTGCTATACAATGCTATTCGGTAGATTTCTGCGTTCTGCAAGGCTCTACTACACTCAGCTCGACTCTGGCGTGGGCAGTAATAGTGGTCCCGGCACATTAGTTTCGGAAAGGCTACGTTTGGTTTGGTTATGTTTCGATATGTTAGGCCAGGATATCATTGATTTTTGGGCTTTACACTGCTGTCCGGTGGATTTTTGCGACCTGCATTGTTCTACTATACTCTGTTCAACTATCGGGATGCCAGTAATATTGTTCTCGGTACTATGGGTTGAGTTATGTTACGTTTGGTCAGTTTATATGAGCATGGGTAAGGTGTGGATGGCTTTGATTTTTCTGCTATACACTTGCCATTCTTTGCGTCCATGCTCCCTGCTCTCTTCTAATACGTGCTGCATAGCCCTGGCGAGGCCTGCAACAGCGATCTCGACACGTTAGTTTAATTTGGGCTACGTTCTCGTATATTTCGTTTGGATATGTTATTATAGGGTGGAATTGACTTTTGTGCTATACAATGCTACACGGTGGCTTCCTGCGCTCCACAGCGCTCTAATATGTTCTGCATGGCTCTGGGGTGGCCAGCAATAGTTGTCTCGGCACGATAGGTTGAGTTACGTTACGCTTGGCTTGGCTAGATTCGGATAGGTTTGGCTATGTTAGCTTTGACTTTTGTACTGTACACTGCCTTTCGGTCGATACCTGCTATCCCCGTTGCTCTCCTGGCATCAGCTTGCCTCTGTGGAGACCAGAAATAGTGGTCGTGCCACGTTTGCTTGAGTTAGGTTACGTTTCGCTAGGTAAGGTTTGGCTGTGTTTGGATAGGATAGCCTTGACCTTTGCGCTATACACTGCTACTGCGGTGGATTCCTGCTCTCTTCGCTGCTCTACTATACTCTGTTCGGCTCTGGGTATACCAGCAACAGTCGCCTCGCCACGTTATGTTAAGTTAGGTGACGTTTGTTTGTATTACGTTTGCATGGGTCAGGATACGATAAAGCTGACAGTTGTGCCATGCACTTCTATTCGGTGGATTTCTACGCGCTACATTGCTCTGCTATACTCTGCTCGACTCTGCCGTGAGCAGCAGTAGTGTTCTCGGCGCGTTGGTTTTGGTACGGCTACGTTCGGTTAGGTTCCGTTTGAATAGGTTAGGACAGGATAGCATTGACTTTTGCGCTATACACTGCTGTCCGGTGGATTCTTGCGATCTACGTTGTTTAACTATACTCTGATGGACTATGGGGAGACCAGTAATATTGTTCGCGGTACTTTAGGTTGTGCTAGCTTACGTTTGGCTGGTTTATGTTAGCATGGGTAAGGTGTGGATAGCTTTGATTTTGCTGCGACGCACTTGTGATTCTATGCGTCTCTGCGCCCTGCTCTCCTCTAATAAGTGCTGCATGGCCCTAGGGAGACCAGCAACCGCTATCTCGGCACGTTAAATTAATTTAGGATACGTTTGTGTGTATTTCGCTTGGATATGTTATTATCGGGCGGAATTGACTTTTGCGCTTATACACTGCTACACGGTGGCTTCCGGCGCTCTACAGAGCTCTGATGCGATGTGCCATCCTCTGGGGTGTCCAGCAATAGTTTTCTCGGCACGCTTGGTTGTGATACGTTACGCTTGGCTTGGCTAGGTTAGGATAGTTTCGGTTAGGATAGAATTGACTTTTGTGGTATACACTGCTCTTCGGTCAATATGTGACGTCAGCGTTGCTCCGCTAGCGTCCGCACGCCGCTGGGGAGGCCAGAAATTGTGGTCGTGTCACGTTTGTTCGAATTAGGTTACGTTCGGGTAGGTAAGGTTAGGCTATGTTTCATTGGGACTGCTTTGACTTCTGTGCTATACACAGCTATTATGTGGCCTCCTGCGCTCCCCTGTGCTCTAGTATCTTCTTCTTGGCTACGGGAAGGCCAGCATTTTTGTGCTCGGCACGTTAGTCTGAGTTAAGTTGCGTTTGTTTATGTTACATTTGGCTAGGCTAGGACAGGATAGCTTAGACTTTCTGGAGGTCTCCAGCGTTCTACATTGCTCTGCTATACTCGGCTCAGCTTTCGTGAGGCCAGCAATAGCGGTCGTGGCACGTAAGCTTGGCTTACTTTGCGTGCGCTTATGCTACGTTTGGTTTGATTTGGATACGAGAGACTCGACTTCTGAGCTATAAACTGCTATTCGGTGGATTTATGCGCTCCAGTGTGCTGCAATTTGCTCAGCCTGGCGCTGGCGTGGTCAGGAATGGTGGTTCTGGCACGTTAAGCTGGGACTGGCTGCGTTTGGTTAGGTTACGTTTTGTTAGATAAGGACAATACAGCTCTGCCTTTTGTGCTATACACTGCTTTGTGTGGGTTGCTGCGCTTTACTGTGATCCAATGTGCCCTGCTGTGCTCTGTGGATGCAAGCAATTGTGGTCTCGGCTCTTTAGGTTAAGTTAGGCTTCGTTTGGCTAGATTAGGTTATGCCGTGATAGTTTAGGATATCTTTGACTTTTACGCTTTGCACTTCATTTCCGCGGATTTCTGCACTCTCCTGTGCTCTAGTATATTCTGCTTTGCTCTCGGGATGTCAGCGATTGTGTTGTAGGCACGTTAGGTTTAGCTAGGTTGCGTTTGGTTAGTTTAGTATAGGACGAATTCGACTTCTGCGTTTTAAACTACTATTTGGGGGATTTCTGCGCTATTCATTGCTCTACCATACTCTGCTCGCATCTGGGGAGGCTAGCAACAGTGGTCTCAGTACGTCAGATTAAGTTAGGCTACGTTTGTTTATATTAAGTTTGGATACGTTATTACATGACAGCGTTCACATTTGGTCTATAGACTGCATTTCGGTGGATTTCTACGCCCTACATTGCTCTACTAGGCTATCCGCGGGCTGTGGATGCCTGTAATAGTGGTCTCCGTTCGGTAGGTTGTGTTTGGCTATGTTTGGTTAGGTTATGTCTGTTTGGGTTATGATCGGATAGCTGCGACTCTCATGGTATACACTGTTATTCTTTGCATTCCTGAACACTACTCTGCAATGCAATACTCTGCTCGGCCCTTGGGAGCCCATCTGTCGTCGCCGTGTCTCGCTATGTTGAGTTACACTTCGTTTGGTTAGGTTATATTTGTTTGCGTTTGGTTAGGTTAGCTTAGACTTTTCTGCCGTAAACTGCGATTCTATGGATTTCTTCGCTATAGTCACCTCTAATATGTTCTGCTTGGCTCTTCGGAGGGCAGCAATAGAGGTCCCGGCCCGTTACGAGGAGTTTGTTTACGTTTGGTTGCGTGACGTTTGGTTTGGTTAGGAAGGACACCTTTACTCTTGCACTATACACTGCTATTCGGTCCATATCTGTTCACTGCATTTCCCTACGAGCATTTTCTTGTCACTGGGGAGGCCAGCAATAGCGGTCGAGCCACGTTTGGTTCAGATAGGTTACGCTTGGATAATTAAGGTTAGGTTAAGTCTGGCTGGGTTGGCTTTGACTTTTGTGCTATACACTGCTATTCGGTCGAAATCTGTGCACTGCATTTCTCTACCAGCATTTGCTTGTCACTGGGAAGGCCAGCAATAGTTGTCGCGGCACGTTAGGTTGAGCTACGTTACTTTTGGTTATGTTACGAATGGCTGCGTTAGGAGTGGATGGCTTTGTCCTTAGTGCTATATTCTGCTATTAGGTTGATTTCTGCTGCCTACAGTGCTTTAATATTTTCAGCTCGGCTCTGGGAAGGCCTGCAATAGTGGTCTTGGCACGTTATGTTGAGTCAGGATATATTTTGCTTCGTTCTGTCGGTTTGAGTTAGATACGGGTACCTTTGACTTTTCTGATATACACTGCGGTTATATGGATTCCTGCGTTCTACTTTCCACTATTGTTTTCTTCTTGGCCCTGTGGTGCCCAGCAATAGAGGTCACGGCACGCTAGGTCTAGATGGGTTGCGCTTTGTCATTCTACGATTGTCTAGGTCCGGAGGGGATAGCCTTCACTTTAGTTCTATGGTCTGCTATTAGGTGGATTCCTGCGCCATAGAGAGCTCTAATGCTATCTACTTGGCGCTGTAAATGCAAGAAGTAGAGGCACCTGCACATAAATTTGAGTCATGTTTCGTTCGGTTGGGTTGGGTCAGGATAAGTTTTGTCATGATAGCTTTAACTTTTGTGCTGCACACTGGTATTCAGTGGTTTTCTGCGCTCTACTATGCCCTAGTATGTCCTGCTTGGCTCTGGGGAGGGAAGCAATAGCGGTCTCGGCACGTTAGGTTGAGTCAGGCTATGTTTGGCTACGTTGTGTTTGTTTGAGTTAGGCTTGGGTAGCTTTGACTTTTCTGATATACACTGCGATTATATAGCTTCCTCCGCTCTACTCTCTACTAGCATGTTCCGCTCGACTCTGGGGAGGACAGCAATAGCAGTCGCGGCACGTTAAGTTGAGTTAGGGTATGTTCGGTCATGTTACGATTGGCTGTGTTAGGCGGGGATAGCTTTGTCTCCAGTGCTGTAGTCTCCTATTAGGCGGATTACTGCTCCCTACTCTGCTTTAATATTTTCAGTTTGGCTCTGGGAAGGACAGCAATAGTGGTCTCGGCACGTAGTGTTTGGTCAGCTTACGTTGCGGCTAGTTTGGTTTAGGGCATGTTTGGTAAGGGTAGATTTAACTATTGTGCTCTACACTGCTACTAGGTGGATTTCTGCGCTCTAGTGTGCTCTGGTACGTCCTGCTCCTCTTTTGGGAGGGCAGCGATAGCAGTCTCGGCAAGTTAGGTTGGGCTATGCTATGTTTGGTTATGTTGTGTTTGTTTGCTTTAGGTTTGGGTAACAATGATTTAACCGATATACACTCAGATTTTATGTATTTCTGCGTTCTACTCCCTACTAATGTGTTCTGCTTGGCTTTGGGGAGGCCGGCAATAGTGGTCGCGGTACGTTAAGTTGAGCTGGGTTACGTTTGGTTACGTTAGGCTTGGTTACATTAGGAGTGTATGCCTTTGACTTTAGTCCTACGGTCTGGTATTAGGTAGATTTCTGCTCCCTACAGTGCTTTAATATTTGAGCTTGGCTTTGGGAAGGCCTGCAATAGTGGTCTCGACACGTTATGTTGAGTCAGCTTTCGTGCGGCTAGGATGGGTTAGGCATTGTTTGGTCAGGTCTGCTTAAACTTTTGCTTTATACGCAGCTTTTCGGTGGATTACTGCGCTCTACTCTCCTCGAATATGTTCTGCTTGGCCCTGAGGAGGGCAGCAATTGTTATCTCGCCACGTTAGGAAGGGTTGTGTTACGATTGGTTACGTCACGTTCGGCTAGGATGGTATAGGATAGATTAGACTCTTGCGCTTTACACTGCTATGCGTTTAATCACTACGCTTTACATTGCTCTACTTTACTCTGCTTGACTCTCGGAAGGCCAGCAGTAGTTGTCGCGACACGTTAGGATAAGTTAGATTGCGCACTGTCAGGTTAGGTTACGTTGTGCTAGGTTACGACAGCATAGATTTTTGTGCCACACACTGCTACTCTATGGACCTCTGCGCTCTTCTGTGAGCAACAACACTCTGCTTGTCTCCGTGGAAGCCAGGAGTAGTGCCTTCGGCATGTTAGGTTGAGTTATGTTCCGTTTGGTTAGGTTAGGTTCGGTTATGTTTGGTTAAGATATATTTGACTCCTGTGATATACACTGCTGTTCGGTAGATGTCAGCGCTCTACATTGCTCTGTTATATTCTGCTTAGCTTTCGTGTGGCCAGCAATAGCCGTCGTGGTACATAAGGTCGGGTCGCGTTACGTCCGCTGATGATACGTTTGGATATGTTTGGATAGGATAGCCTTGACGTCTGTGCTATGCACTGCTATCCGGTGGATTTCAGCGCTCCACTGTGCTGTAGTATATTCTGCTTGACCATGGGGAGGTCAGCAGTATTGGTCCCGGTACGTAAGCCTGAGTTAGGATGCGTCCGGTTATGTTACGATTTATGCTACGCTTAGGCTAGGTTTGACCGGGTTTGGTAGGGATAGCTTTGACTCTCGTGCTGCACACTGCCACTCGGTTGATTTCAGCATCCCACATTTCTCTGCTATACTCTGCTTGGCTCTCGTGAGGCCAGAAAATGTGGTCGCGTCTCCACATGTTGGGATACGTTACGATTGGTTGCGCTATGTTTTGCCAGGTTAGGAGAGTATAGCTTAGACTTTTGTGCTGTACACTGCTCTTCGGTGGATATCCGCGCTCGACTCTGATCTCATATGCTCTGCTTGACTCTGGGGTTGCCGGCAATGGTGGTCTCGGCACGTTGGTGGATGTTAGGCTACGTATGGTTTCGATAAGTTAGCTTGGGTTAGGTCTGGATAGATTTGACTTTAGTTGTGTACACTGATACTCCGTGGACTTCTGCACCCTACTATGCTCTACTATATCCTGGTTGGCCCTTGGGAGTCCGGCAATAGTGGCCGCGGCACGTTACGTTGAGCTACGCTGTATTCGGTTAGGCTCTGTTGGTTTGGGGTAGGCTCGGGTAGCTTCGGTTTTTCTGACATACACTACGATTCGATGGCTTTCTCAGCTCTTCTTTTCACTAATATCTTCTGCTTGGATCTGAGGAGGGGTGCAATCGTTGTCGCGGCACGTCAATTTGTGTCAGGCTGCGTTTGGTCACATAATGGCTGGCTTGGTTAGGAGGTGGTAGCGTTGACTATTGTGCTATACACTGCTAGTTGGTAGATACCTGCGTCCTACTCCGCTCTAACATGTTCTACTTGGCGCTGGCAAAGGCAGCAATAGTGGTCCCGGCATGTTAGGCTGAGTTATGTTACGTTTGGTTACGTCACGTTTGGCCCGGTTAGGATAGTATGTCTTTGACTTTCGTGCCATAGACTGCTTTACGGTTGATTTATGCGCTATACAGTGCTCTAATAAGTTCTGTTTGGCTCTGGGAAGGCCAGCAAAAGAGGTCTCGACACGGTAGGTTGAGTTACGCTACGTTCCGCTTGGCTATGTTTAGTTAGGTTTGGTTAGGATGCCTCCGACTTTTGTGCTATACACTGCTATTCGGTCGATATCTGCGCTCTGCGTTACTCTACAAGCATCCGAATACTTCTGGGGAGGCCAGAAATAGTGGTCGTGGCACGTTTGGTTATGTTACATTTGGATAGGTAAGGTTTGGTTAAGTTTTTCTTAGGGTTGCTTTCACTTTTGTGCTATACAATGATATACGTTGGCTTTCTGGGCCCTACTGTGGTCTAGTATATTCTGCTCAACTATGGCCAGGACAGCAGTATTGGCCTCGGCACGTTTGTCTGAGTTAGGTTGTGTCTGGTCTTGACACGTTTGGTTAGGTTAGGATACGATAGCTTAGGCTTTTGCGCTATGCACTGCAATTCGGTGGTTTTCTCCGCTCTACATTGCTCTACTGCGCTCTGCGTTAGCTCTGCTAACCTTGTTAGCCCAGCAATAGTGTCACGGCACTTTAGGTTGTGTTAGATTTTGTTTGGTTAGGTCAGGTTACGATGTGTTAGGTTAGGATAGCTTCGACTTCTGAGATACACACTGCTATTCTATGGACTTCTGCGCTATTCAGTGCGCTATCACACATTGCTTGTCTCTGTGGACGCCAGGAGTAGTGTTCCCTGCACGTTAGGTTGTGTCATGTTAAGTTTCGTTAGGATAGCTTCGGCTGTGTTTGGTTGGGATAGCTTTGACTTCTGTGCTATACACAGCTGCTCGGTCGATTTCAGCGTCCTACATTGGTCTGCTATACCCTGCTTGGCTCTCGTGATGCCAGCAATAGTGAATAGTATCACCCCAGGTTGCGTTACGCTACGTTTGTTTATGCTACGTTTGGTTAGGCTAGGAGAGGATAGCTTTGACTTTTTTCGATATACACTGCTATTCGCTGGACTTCTGCGATCTGCTATGCTCTACTACACTCTGCCCTGTCCTGTGAAGACCAGCAATAGCGGTCGTGGCACGTTAACATGGGTTATATTACGTTTGGCTGTGTTACGATTTGTTAGGTTAGGAAAGGATGGCTTTGACTTTTGTGTTACACATTGTTATTCGGTGGATCTCTGCACTCTACTGTGCTGCAATATGCTCTGCTCTGCTCTGGAGAGGCCAGCAATAGATGTCACGTCGCGATAGGTTTAGCTATCCTGCCTTTGATTAGGACAGGCTGGGACAGGTTAGGTTATTACATCTTTGACTTTTGTGCTATACATATCTACATGATCGCTTTCTGCGCTCTAGTGTGCTCTGGTATATTCTGCATGGCTATGCGGTCGCCAGCATCAGTGCCCTCGGCACGTTGGTCTGAGTTATGTTTCGTTTGGTTATGTTAAATTCGTTGTAGTTAGGAGAGGATAGCCTAGACTTTTGTGCTGTACACCGCCGTTAGGCTGATTTCTGCGCTCTGCAACTACCTACCATGCTCTGCTCGTCTCTCTGCAGGTCAGGAATAGTGGTCGCGGCACGTTAGTTTGTGTTAGGGTACGTTCGGTTTGGTAATATTTGTTTCGGTTAGATCATGATAGCTTTGCCTTTCGTGCTATAAACTGTTGTTCGGTGCACTTCTGCGCACCACTGGGCTCCAGTATGTCATGCTTGGTCCTGGAGGGTCGACCAATAGTGGCCGCGGCGCGTTAGGTTTTGTTTGGTTGCGGCTGGCTTTGTTATGTTTGGTTGGGTTAGGCATGGTTAGATTTGACTTTAGCGCTATGCACAGCTATTCGGTGGATTTCTGCGCTCTGCTGTAATTTAATATCCTCTGCTTTGCTCTGGGGAGGCCAAAAATTATGTGCGCGGCGCGTCGGTTTGAGTTAGGTTACGTTTGTTTATGTTAAGTTTGGTTAGGTTAAGGTAGGATGTCTTTGACTTTTGTGCTGTACACAACTATTCGGTGGATTCCTGCGCTGTTCGTTACCCTACTATACCCTACGCGACTCTCCAGAGACCTGCAATGGCGGTCGTGGCATGATAGGCTCTGTTATATTACGTTTGGCTAGGCTAGGTCGGGTTAGGTTTGGTAAAGATAGCTGTGACTTTTGCGCTATACACTGCTTTACGGCCGGTTTCTGCTCTCTATTGTGCTCCGATATGTTCTGAACGACTATGAGGAGGCCAGTAATAGTGATCTCGTCCCGTTAGGTTGAGCTAGGCTACCTATCGCTGCGTTAAGTTAGTTTGGGTTGGGTTTGGATAGATTTGACTTTCGTGGTATACACTGATTTTCGGTGGAACACTGCACTCTACTATGCGCTACTATATCCTGCTTGACCCTTGGGAGCCCAGCAACTGTTGTCGCGCCACGTTACGTGGAGCCATGCTATGTTCGGTTAGGCTCTGTTGGTCTGGGTTAGGCTTGGGTAGCTTGGGCTTTTCTGATACGCTGCGTTAAGTTAGTTTGGGTTGGGTTTGGATAGATTTGACTTTCGCGGTATACACTGATATTCGGTGGTACACTGCACTCTACTATGCTCTACTATATCCTGCTTGACCCTTGGGAGCCCAGAAACTGTGTTCGCGCCACGTTACGTGGAGTCTAGCAACTGTGGTCGCGCCAAGTTACGTGGAGCCCAGCAACTGTTGTCGCGCCACGTTACGTGGAGTCTAGCAACTGTGGTCGCGCCAAGTTACGTGGAGCCCAGCAACTGTTGTCGCGCCACGTTACGTGAAGCCATGCTATGTTCGGTTAGGCTCTGTTGGTCTGGGTTAGGCTTGGGTAGCTTGGGCTTTTCTGATATGCCCTGCGATACTATGGATTTCTGAACTCTACTGTCCACTGACATGTTCGGCTTGGCAATCGTTGTCGCGGCACGTCAGGTTTTGTTATGTTGCGTTTGGTGGCACTACCGTCGGCTAGGTCAGGAGCTGGCGGCGTCGGCATTGTGATATGTACTGTCATTCGGTGGATTTCTGCGCTCTACTCTCCTCAAATATGTTCCACTTGGCTCTAGTGAGGCCAGCAATAGTTGTCTCGGCACGATAGGCTGAGCTATTGTACGTTAGGATACGTTACGTTTGGCCCGTCTCGGATAGAATAGCTCAGACCTTGGAGATATACACTGCTATACGGCTGATTCCTGACCACCACTGTGCTCTAATTCGTTCTGCTTAGCTCTGGGAAGGCCAGCAATACTGTCTCGTCTGGTTGGGCTAAGTTAGGTCAAGTTTGGTTGGGTTACGTTAGTCTTTGCTATGTAAGGACAGCTTTGGCTTGCGTGGTATAGACTGTTGTTGGGTGGATTAATGAGATCCACTGTGCTCTAGTATGCCCCGCTCGAGTCTTGTGAGGCCAGCAATAGTTGAAGCGGCACGCTGGGTTGAGTTATAATACGATCTGTTGTGTCACGCTTGGGCAGGTTTGGGCAGGATAAATTTGATTTTTGTGTTCCACACCCACCTTCGGTGGATTTCTGCCCTCTTCATTGCTCTGATATGCTCCGCTTGGCCCTGAGGAGGTCAGCAACACTAATCTCGGCACCACATGTCGAGTTATGGTACGTTCGGTTAGGCTAGGATAGGACAGGTAGGGCTACGATTTCTTCCACTTTTGTGCTATACAAGGCAATGCGGTGGATTACTGCGCTCTAGTGTGCTCTAGCATATTCCTCTTGACACTGTGGAGGCTAGCAATAGTGGTCTCGGCACGCTGGGTTGGATTGAACTACGTTCAGTTGTGTTACGTATTGCTACGTTAGGATAGGTTAGCGCCGACTATTGTGCTATGTGCTGCGATTCTATTGATTTCTGCGCTCTACTAGGCTTTAATATGTTCTGCTCGGCTCTGGGCATGCTAGCAATTGTGGACTCGGCGCATTAGGTTGAGATACCTAACGGTTGATTATGTTACGTTCGGTTAGGTTTGGGTTCGAAAGCTTTGACTCTTATCCTATACACCGCTTTTTGGTGGATCTCTGCGCCCTATTCCGTTCTCATATTCTCTGCTCTGCTCAGGGGAGAACAGAGATAGTTGCCGCGGAACATGAGCTTGAATTAGGTCACGTTTGGTTACGTTATGTTTGCTTGGAACAGATTTCGCTGGCCCTCTCCTTTCATCTATACCCTGCGACATAAGTGTTTCGGCGCTCTCCTCTACTCCAATATGTTCTTCTTTGCTTTGTCGAGTCCAGCAATACTGGTCACTGCACGATAGGTTCTGTTAGCTTACGTTGGGTTAGGTTTGGTTATGCGTGGTGTGGCTTAGATAGGTTTGACTTTTGTGCTGTACACTGCCATTTGTTGGATTTCTGCTCTCTACTGTGCTCTAATATTCTTTGCTTGGCGCTGGGGTGGCCAGAATTAGTGGTCCTGGCACGTTAGACTGAGATGTGTTTCATTTGGTTACGTTACGGTTGGCTTGGTTAGGAGAGGATGGATTTGACTTTAGTGCTATGGTCTGCTATTAGGTGGATTTCTCCTGCCTACAGTGCTTTAATATTATCAACTTGGCTCTCGTGGGGGCAGTAACTGCGGTGTCGGCACGTTATGTTGTGTCAGGTTACGTGCGGTTAGCGTGGGTTAGGCTACATTTGATATGGATAGCTTTAACTTTGTGCTGTACTCTGCTACTCGGTTGATTTCTGCGCTCTACTGTGCTCTGGTACGTCCTGCTCGGCTCTGCGGATTAAGGCAATATCGGTCTCGGCACGTAAGTTTGAGTTATGTTACGCTTGGTTATGTTACGGTTGGTTAGTTTATGAAAGGATAGCTTCGACTTTAGCGCTATAGTCTGCTATTAGGTGGATATCTGCCACCGAGAGTGCGTTAATTTTTTCAGTTTGACTCTGGGAAGGCCAGCATTAGTGGCCTCCGCATTGTGTCTGGTTACGTTCAGTAAGGTTGGGTCCGGCTATGTTTTGTCAGGATAGCATTAACTTTTGCGCTGTATATAGCTATTCGTTGGACTTCCGCGCTCCAATGTGCTCTTGTATGTACCTGCTTGTCTCCGGGAAGGGCAGCAATAGCGTTCTCGGCACGTTAGGTTGCGTTAGGCTATGCTTGGTTATGTTCTGCTGGTTTGGGTTAGATCTGTGTAACGCTGACTTTTCCGATGCACTCTGCGATCCTATTTATTTCTGTGTCCTACCTTGCACTAACGTATTCTGCATGGCTCTGGCAAGGCCAGCAGGGGTGGTCTCGGAACGTTACGATGAGACAGGCTACAATCGGTTAGGTTGGGTTAGGTTACGCTTGGCAAGGGTTGCTACAACTTTTGCGTTCTACACTGGTATTCGGAGAATTTCTGCGCTATACTGTGCTCTGGTATGTCCAGCTTGGCTCTGGGGTGGGTAAGAATATCGCGGTCGTCTCGTTCGGTTGATTCAGGCTATGTTTGGTTATATCCTGTTGGTTTCGATTAGGCTTGTGTAGCTTCTACTTTGCTGATATACATTGGCATTATATGAACTTCTGCGGTGTACTATCCATTTGTGTGCTCCGCTTGACCATTGGGAGGCCAGAAATCTTGGACGCGGCACGTTAGGTTCAGTTAGGTTACGTTTGGTTATGTTACGGATGGTTGTGTTAGGAGAGGATAACTTTGCCTTTAGAGACATTGTCTGCTATTGGGTGGGCTCCTTCTCCCTACAGTGCTTTAACATTTTCAGCTTTGCTCTGGGAAGGCCAGCAATAGTGGTCTCGGCGCGGTATGATGGGTCACGTTAACCTCGGTCGGCCGGCTTAGGACAACTTTGGTCAGGATATCTATAACTTTTGTGCCGTACACTGCTATTCGGTGGACTTCTGCGCTCTGCTGCGGTCTAGTATATCCTGCTTGGTTCTGGGGAGGCCAGAAATAATGATCTCGGCACGCCAGGTTAAGTTAGAACACGGTCGGTTGTGTTGCGGTTCCTCATGTTAGGAGAGGATAGCTACGCCTTTAGTGCTATAGTCTGCAATTAGGATGATTCCTGCAACCTACAATGCTCTAATATTTTCAGCTCAGCTCTGGTAATGCTTGCAATAGTGGTCACGGCGCGTTACATTGCGCCAGGTTACGATCGGTTAGGTTGGGTCAGGCTAAGCTTGGTCAGGATAGCTTTTACTCTTTTGCTGTAGACTGCTATTCGGAGGAATTCTACGCCCTACTGTACTCTAGTACATCCTGCTTATCTCTGGGGAGGGCAACAATAGCGGTCTCGGCACCTTAGGTTGATTTATGCTATGTTCGATTATGCTCTGTAAGTTTCGGTTAGGCTTGGGTAGCCTTGAATTTCTGATATAAACTGCAATTATATGGATTCCTGCGTCCTACTCTCTACTAATGCGTTCTGCTTAGCACTGGGGTGGCCGGCAGTGGTGGTCGCGGCACGATAGTTTGAGTTGGGCTACGCATGGCTATGTTACTGTTGGTTTGGGTAGGAGATGATGCCTCCGAATTTAATGCTATGGTCTGCTATTAGGTGCATTTCTGTGCGCCAGAGTGGCCTAATATTTTCAGCATGTTTCTGGCAAAGCCCGCAAAAGTGGTCTCGGCACGTTACATTGTGTCTGGTTACGATCGGTTAGGCTGGGTCAAGCTATGTTTGGTCAGGATGGCTTTAACTATTGTGCTGTAGACTGTTATTCGGTGGCCTCGTGCGCTCTACTGCGCTGTAGTATGTCCTGCTTGGCTTTGGGGTGGACAACAATAGCGGTCTCGTCATGTCAGTTTGAGTTATGTTACTATTGATTATGTTACGGTTGGGTATGTTAGGAGAGGATAGCTTTGCCTTTAGTACTTTAGTCTGCTATTAGGTGAACTACTGCTCCCTACAGTGCTTTAGTATGCTCAGCTTGGCTCTGGGAATGCCAGCAACAGTTGTCTCGGGACATTATGTCGCGTCAGGTTACGTTCGGTTAGCTTAGGTTGGGCTATGTTTGGTCGGGAAAGCATTAACTGCTGTGCTGTGTACTGCTGTTTCGCGGATTTCAGCACCCTACAGCGCTTTAGTATATCCTGCTTGGCTCTGCGGAGGGCAACAATGGCGGTGTTGGCACTTTGGGTTGAGTCAGGCTACGTTTGGCTATGTAATGTTGGTTTGCCTTAGGCTTCGGTATATTTGACTTTTCGGATTTCCACAGCGGTTATATGGATTTCAGCGTTCTACTCCCCACTGATGTGTTCCGCTTGACTCTGGGGAGTCCAGCAATAGCGGTCACTGCACGTTAGGTTGAGATGTGTTACGTTTCGTTATGTTACGATTGGTTAGGTTAGGAGAGAATGGCTTTGACTTTAGTGCTACACTCTGCTATTAGATGCATCTCTGCTCCCTGCAGTATTTTAGTATTTTCAGCTTGGCTCATGGAAGGCCAGCAATAAGGCTCTCGGCTCGATTTGTTGAGACAGGTTACGATCGGTTAGGTTGGTTTAGCCTCAGTTTGGTCGGGATAGCTTTAACTTTTGTGCCGTACACTGTTACTCGGTGGATTTCTTCGCTCTACTGAGCTCTAGTATGTCCTACTTGGCTCTGGGGAGCGTAACAATAGCTTTCTCGGCTCAGGGTGAGCTATGTTACGTTTGGTTCTGTTATGGTTGGTTATGTTTGGAGAGGATAGCTACGCCTCTAGTGCTACATTCTGCTATTAGGTGGATTTCTGCACCCTAGAGAGCTCTTATATTTCCAGCTTGGCTCTGGCAATGCGGCAGTAGTGCTATCTGCACGTTACACTGTGTCATGTTACGATCTGTTAGGTTTGGTCAGGCAAAGCTTGGCCAGGATAGCTTTAACTTTTGAGCTGTACACTACTATTCTGTGGATTTCTGCGCTCTTCTGTGCTCTAGTGCGCCCAGCTTGTTTATGGGCAGGGCAATAGCAGTGGTCTCAGCGCGTTTGGTTGAGCCAAGTTATGTTTGGTTACCTTCTGTTGGTTTGGGATTGGCTTGGGTAGCTTTAGCTTTTTCTGTACACCATGCGTTTATATGGATTTCTGCGTTCTACTCTCCACTCACCCACTCCCCTTGACTCCGCGATGACTAGCAATTTTTGTCGCGGCAAGTTAGGTTGAGTTAGGTTACGTTTGGTTAGCTTGGGTTAGGCAATGTTTGGTCAGGATAACTTTAACTTTTGCGCTGTACGCGACTATTCGGATGGTTTCTGTGCTCCACTGTGCTCTAGTATGTCCTGCTTGGCTCTGGAGATGACAGCAATGGCGGTCTCGGCACGTTAGTTGTGTTAGGCTAGTTTTGGCTATGTTGTGTTTGTTTGGGTTAGGTTTGGGTGTATCTGACTTTTCCGATATACACAGCGATTCCTTGGACATCGGCGTCCTACTTTCCACTAATGCGTTCTGCTTGACTGTGCGGAGGTCAGTAATGGTGGTCGCGGCACGTTAGGTTGTGTTAGGTTACGTTCGGCTATGTTGCGGTTTGTTAGGTTCAGAGGGGATGGCTTTCCATTCAGAGCCGTATTATTCCATTAGGTGGACTTCTGCGCCCTAAAGTGCGCTAATATTTTCAGCTTGGCTCTTGCAAGGCCGGGAAGGGTGGTCTCGGATCGTTAGATGAGGCGAGCTACGTTCGGGTAGGTTGGGTCAGGCTAAGTTTGGCCGGGGTAGCATCAACTTTTGTGTTGTGCACTGCGGTTCGGTGAACCTCTGCGCTCTACTGTGCTCTAGTCCGTCCTGCTTGTCTCTTGCGAGGGCAACAGTAGCCGTGAAGGAACGTTAGCATGAGTCAGGCAATACTTGTTTATGTCCTGTTTGTTTTGGTTAGGTTCAGGTAACTGACTTTTCCGATAGACACTGCGATTATATGATTCCCTGCGTTCTACTCCGCATTAACGTGTTCCGCGTGACCCTGGGGAGGCCAGCAATAGTGGTCGCCGCAAGTTACATTGGGTTGGGTTTTTCTTGGTTATGTTACGTTTGGCTATGTTAGGAGAGGATGGCTTTGACATCAGTGCTGTAGTCTGCTATTAGGTGGATTTCTGCTCCCTATAGTGCTTTACTATTTTCAGCTTGGCTCTGGGAAGGCCCGCAATAGTTGCCTCGGCTCGTTGTGTTGAGTCACGTTACTTTCGGCTAGGTTGGGTTAGGCCATGTTTGACTAGCATAGCTTTAACTTTTGAAGTGTAAACTGCATTTCGGTAGACTTCTGCGCTCTACTGTGCTCTAGTATGCCCTGCTTGGCTCTGGGGAGGGCAGCAATTTCGGTCTCAGCACGCTAGGCTGATTTATGCTACGTTTGGTAGTGTTCTGTCCCTTGGGTTAGGTTTGGGTAGCTTTGAATCTTCAGGTATACACAGCGATTACACGCCTTTCTGCGCTCTACTCTCAACTAATGTGTTCCGCTTGACCCTGGGAAGGCCCGCAACAGTGGTCTCGGCACGTTATGTTGAGTCAGTTTACGTTCGGTTCGGTTAGGTTAGGCTAAGTTTGGAAAGGTTAGATTTAACTTTTGTGCAGTACACTGCTATTCGGCGGACCCCCTCCACCTACTGCGCTCTTGCGTATCCTGCTTGGCTCTGGGGAAGCTAGTAGTAGCGATCGCGGCACGATAGTGTTAGTTAGGATACGATTGGATATGTTACGATTCTTTAGGCTAGGTGAGGGTAGCTATGGCTCTAATGCTATCGTCTGCTATTTGATGGCCTTCTGCTTCCTACAGTACTCCAATACTTTCAGCTTGGCTCTGGCATGGCCAGAAATAGTGGTCTCGGCGCGCTATGATGAGTCAGTTTACGTTCGGTTAGGCGTGCGTCTGGTTCCGCTCGGTCAGTGCAGCTTTAACTTTTGTGCTGTATACTGCTATTCGATGTTTTTCTGCTCTCTATTGTCCTCTGGCATGTCCTGCTTGGCTGTGGGGATGACAGCGACAGCGGTCTCGGCGCCTCAGATTCAGCTATGTTATCTTTGGCTATGCCCTTCTGGCTTCGGATATGTTTGGGTTGCTTAACCTTTCCTGATATAAACTGCGATTCTATGGACCTCTGCCTTCTACTCTCCACTAACGTGTTCCGCCTGACTCTGGGGAGTCCAGCAATGGTGGTCGCGGCACGTCAAATTGAGAGAGGTAACGTTTGGTTATGTTACGATTGATTAGGTTAGGAGATGTATCCTAGAACTCAGAGCTATATTCTGATATTAGGTGGACTCCTGCGACATACAGTGCACTAATGCCTTCAGCTTGTCTCTGACAAGGCCAGCAAATGTACCATCTGCACGTTACGATGAGTCAGTTTTCTTTCTGTTGGGTTGGGTTTGGCTACGTTTGGTAAGTATAGCTTTAACTTTTGTGCTGTACACTGATGTTGGATGGATTTCTACGCCCTATTGCCATCTAGTATCTCCTGCTTGACATTGGAAAGAGCTGCAGTGGCGTTCTCGGCTCGCTAGGTTGAGTCAGGCTATGTTTGTTCTTGTCTTGTTTGTTTGGGTTTGCCTTGGGTAGCTTCGACCTTTCTGATGTATGTAGCCATTATATGGATTTCTGCGTTCTACCCTCCATTGACGTGTTCCACTTCACTCTGAGGATGCCTGGAATAGTAGTCACGGCACGTTACGTTGAGATGTGTTACGTTCAGATATGTAGGTTTATGGTAAGTTTGGTCGGGATAGCTTTAACTTTTGTGCTGTACACTGCCATTCGGCGGTCTCCTGCGACTTACTATGCTCTACTACACTCCGCTTTACCCCGAGGAGGCCAGGATCAGTGCACCTGGCACGTCATGTTGGGTTATGCTGCGTTTGATTATGTTAAATTAGGCCAGGTTATGTTAGGATATCGGCGTCTTTTGTGCTATTCACTGCAATGCAATGGATTTCTGCGCTCTACTGTGCACTCGTACATTCTGCTTATCTCTGTGGAGGCCAGCAATAGTGGTGTCCTCATGTTAGGTTCAGTTAGGCTACGATTGGCTGTATTACGTTCGGCCGCGTTAGGATAGGCTACTTTGTCTTCTGCGCTGGTCACTGCTATTCGGTACATTTCTGTGCTCTAATATGCACTAAAATGCTCCGCTTGCGTCTGGGGAGGCCACAAATATTGGTTTCGTCACCACATGCTTAGTTACACTACGTTTGGGTAGGTCAGGGAAGGCCAGGTTATGTCAGTGTATGTCTGACCTTTGTGTTATGCACTGCAATGCGGTGGATTTCTGCGTTCTGCTGTGCTCTAGTATATTCCACTCGGATCAGGGGAGGCCAGCAACGGTGGTCTCGGCAAGGTATGATGAGTTATGCTACGTTTGGTCATATTGCGTCTTGTGACGTTAGGACAGGATAGTCTAGACTGTTTTACGGTACACGGCTTACCGCGGATTTCTGCGCTCTACTGGGCTGTAGAATATTCTCCTTGGATCTGGGGAGGACAGCAACAGCGGTTTCGACCCGTTAGGTTGAGTTAGGCTACGCTTCGCTATGTCACGTATGATGAGGCTAGGATGGGATAGTCTAGCCCTTTACGTTGTTCACAGCTATCCGCGGATTTATGCGCTCTACTGTGCTCCAGTATATTCTGCTTGGCTCTGGGGATGCCAGCAGTAGTGGTTTCGGTACTTCTGTTTGGGTTTAGGTACGTTTGCTTATGTTGCGCATGGTTATCTTAGGATAGAGTAGCTTAGACTTTCGTGCCATAACCTGCTATTCGGCGGATTCCTGCGCTCTACTGTGCTCTGATACATTCTGCTTGGCTCTGCGGAGGACATCAATAGTGGCCTCGACGCGTTAGGTCTACGTAGGCTACGTTTGTATATGACAATTTTGGATATGCTGGAACAGTGTAGCTTAGGCTTTTGTTCCATTCAATGCTGTTCGTTGGATTTCTGCGCCCTAATGCCCTCTAATACGTTCTGCTTGGCTCTGGGGTGGCCTGCAATAGCGGTCCCGTCGTGTTAGGTCGGTTTACGCTCCGTTTGTATGTGTTACGTTCGGCTAGGCTTGGATGGACAACTTTGGCTTTTGTGCTATACACTGATATTCGGTGGATTGCTGCGCTTTAATGCACTCTAATAGGCTCTGCTTGCCTATACGAAGGCCGTCAATAGCTGTCGCGGCACGCTACCTTGAGCTAGACTACGCTTGGTTAGGTTAGGCTTGTTCAGGTTAGGTTAGGTTATCTTCGGCTTTTGTGCCCTACACGGCTATTCGGAGATTCTCTGCGATCCAATGTGTTATAATATTCTCCGCTTGTTTCTTCGCAGGCCATCAATGGCGGCCGCCGCACATTATGTTGGGTTATACTGCGTTTTGTTTGGTTAGGATATGCCTGATTTGGTTACGATGTCCTAGACTTTTGTGCCATACGCTGATATCCCTTTCACTTCTGCGCTCAACATTGCTATACTATACTCTGCTCTACTCAGGCATGGCGAGAAGTAGCGATCGCGGATCGTTACGTTGAGTTATGTCACGTTCGGTTAAAATAGGTTAGGCTATGTTTAGTCGGGGTGGATTTGACTTTCGTGCTGTACCCTGTTATACGGCGGATTTCTGTGATATACTTTGCTCTACTACATTCTGCTAGACAATGGGGAGGCCAGCAATAGTGGCCTCAGCCCCCTACGCCGAGTCAGGCTACGATAGGATGGTTTTGCTTAGGTCAGGTAAGGCTAAGTTACCTCTTCTCTTGTGCTTTATACTGCAACGCCGCGGATTTCTGTGGTCTACCGTGCTATAGCATATTCTGCTTGTCACTGGGGAGGGCAGCAATAGTCGTGTAGGGCGATCAGGTGGAGTTAAGTTATGTTCGGTTATGTTAACGTTGCCTGGGTTAGGAAAGGATACCTTCGACTTTTGTGCTACGCACTGTTCTTCGGTGGATTCTCGCGCACCGCTGTGATAGGATATGGTCAATTTGGCTCTGGGAAAGGCTGTGATAGTGGTCTCGGCGTCCTACGCTGTGTAATTCAACGTTCGCATGGTTTACGTTATGACATGTTCGGTTAGGTTTTCCTCACTTTTAAGCTTTACACTGCAACGCCGAGTATTTTTATGATCTACTGCGCTCTAATATATTCTGCTTGGCTTTGGGAAGGTCAGCAATAGTGGTTTAGGGCGGTTGGGTGGAGTAAGGTTACGCCTTGCTATGCTATGTTCGGTAAGCTTAAGCTGTGAAAGCTCTGACCTTTTGCTATACACTACTATTCGGTGCACTTCTGCGCACTGCTGTGATCTAATGTGCTCTGCTTTGCTCTGGGGACGCCAGAAAGACTTGCAGCGTCGCGTTATGTACAGTTATGTTACGTTCGGTTAGGTAAGGTTTGCTTGTGTTAGGATAAGATATCTTTGACTTTTGTGCTGTACACTGAAATGCGGTGGATTTGTACGCCTACTGTGCCCTTTTGCGTTCTGCTTTGCTCTGGGGAGCAAGCAATAGTGGACTCGCCTCGTTAGGTTAAGTTATTCTACGCCTGTTTGTGATAGGTTGGTTTTGGTAATTTTAGGGTGCCTTCGACATCTGTGCTGTTCGCTGCTATTTGGTTGCACACTGCGCTCTACTGTGCTCCAATGTATTCTGCTTGGCTCTGGGCATTCCAGTAATAGTGGTCCCGGCACGTTTGTTTAAGTTATGTTACGTTTGGTTTTAATGCGTTTGTGTAGGTTATGAGAGGATGGAGTCGGCCTATGCGATATAAACTGCCATTAGCTGGATATCTGCGCCCTATATTGCTCTACAATATTCTGTTCTGCTCCGCGGAGGCCAGCAATAGTGGTCGATGACCGTTATGTTTAGTTATGTTGCGTTTGGTTATGTCACAGTTTGTTCGGCTCGGAGAGGATAGCTTTGACTTTTATGCTCTTCAATGCCATTCGGCGCATTTCTGCCCTATACTGTGATCTGATATGTTCAGCTTTGCTCTGGGAATGGCAGCAATAGTGGTCTCTACACGTTATGTTGAATTATGCTACGTTCGGTTAGGTTAGGCTGGGTTAGGAGAGGTTAAGATATACTTCAATATATGTTTTACACTACAACGCCGCGGATTTCTGTAATCCACTGTGCTCTAGTATATTCTGCTAGGCTCTGTGGACATCAGCAGTAGTGGTCGCGGCACGTTAGGTTGTGTTACGTTACGTTCGGTTAGGTTAAGTTAGGTTAGGCTTGATCAAGTTGTCCTTGACGTTTGTGCTACACACTGCTCTGCGGATGATTTGTACGCTCTACATTGCTCTACCGTACTCTACTGGACACCGCGGTGGCCAGTAATATTGGTCTCGTCAAGTTAGGATGGGTTGAGCTACATTTGGCTGGGCTACGTTTGTTTATGTTAGGCTAGGGTTGCTTAGACTTTCGAGCTATGCACTATTATTCGGTGGACTCGTGCACTCTACTATGCACTACTCCAACCTGCTTGGCATCGTGGCGGACAGCAGTAGTGGTCGCGGCACGTTAGTTTGAGTTACGTTACGTTTGGTTACGTTAGGTTACGTAGTGTTTGCTTAGCATAGCTCCAGCTTTTGTGGTACGCACTGCCATTGACTGGACTTCTGCGCTCTTCTGTGCGCTATCACACTCTGCTTGTCTCTGTGGACGCCATGAACAGTGCCTTCGGCACGATAGATTGAGTTATGTTACGTTTGGTTACGTTAGATTCGAAACACTTGGTTAGGATGGCTTCGAATTTTGCGCAGTACACTGCTATTCAGATGAATTCAGCGATCTTCGTTGCTCTGCTATAATATGCTTAGCTTCCGTCAGGACCGCGGCAGCGGTCGTGGCACGACATGTTGTGTTAGTTTACGCCTGCTTATGTTACGTTTGTCTATGTTAGGATAGGATAGCTCAGACTTTGTGCTGTATACTGTTATTCGGCGAAATTCTGCGCTATATTGTGCTCTAGTATGATCTACTTGGCCCTGGGGTGACAAACAATAATGGTGCCAGCACGTTAGGTTTTGTTATGTTGCGTTTTGTTAAGGAATGCTTGTTTGTGTTATGTTCTGGTAGCTTTGACTTTCTTGGCATAGACTGTTGATCGGTGGATTTCTGCGATCTACTGTGCTCTGCTCAAGTATGCTTGGCCCTTGGGAGTGCAGCAATAGTGATCTCTGCGCGTCAGGCTTAGTCGTGCAATGTTTGGTCAGGTTATGTTAGCTGGGGTCAAGTCAGGGAAGCTTTGTCTTCTGCGCTGCAGACTGCTATTCGGTGGATTTCAGCGCACTACTCTGATCGATCGTTCTCCGCTTTTCTCTGCAGAGGCCGAAAATAGTTTCCGCGGTGTGCTACTTTCAGTTAAGTTGCGTTTGGTTCGGTTAGACTTGTCTGGGTTAGGTTATGATATATTTGACTTCTGTGCTGTACACTGGAGTGCGGTGGACCTCTGAGCTCTACTGTGCTCTGGTATGTGCTGCTTGGCCCTCGGGAAGCCAGTAATTGTGATCTCGGCACATTAAGTTGAGATAGGATTCGTTTCGCTAAGTTATGTTGGCTTAGGTTAGGTTTGGATAGCTTCGACTTTTCTGTCATACACTACGATTCTCTGGATTTCTGCGCTCCACTCTCCTCTAATATGCTCTGCATGACTCTTTGGAGGTCAGCTGTGCTGGTCACCGCACGTTCTGTTTAGTTATGGTACGTTTGACTATATTACGTTTGGATAAATTGGGAAAGGATAGCTTCGACTTTTGCGCTATACGCTGCAATTCGGAAGATTTCAGCTCCCGACATTGCTCTGCTGTACTCTGTTTAGCTCATGTAATGCCAGCAA
>NW_016910145.1:0-1131 GCF_001483705.2 Eufriesea mexicana
TACTGGACTGTACGCGTTATATGATCTATTCACCAAGCTATAACAGGCTATAGATTCTGAATGGTTCTGTGCTCTGGTAAGTAGATGGCTATGCTTACCACTGGACTGTAGGAGTTAGATGATCTATTCACCAAGCTTTAACAGGCTATAGATTCTGTATGGATCTGTTCTCTGTAATTAGATGGCTATACTTACCACTGGACTGTAGGCGTTAGATGATCTATTCACCAAGCTATAACAGGTTAAAGATTCTGAATGGATGTGTTCTCTGGTAAGTAGATGGCTATACTTATCATTGGCCTGTAGGCGTTAGATGACCTTTTCACCAAGCTATAGCAGGCTGTAGATTCTGAATGGATCTGCGCTCTGGTAAGTAGATGGCTATACTTACCACTGGACTGTAGGCGTTAGATGATCTATTCACCAAGCTGTAACAGGTTATAGACTCAGAATGGATCTGCTCTCTGGTAAGTAGATGGTTATACTCACCACTGGAATGTATGCGTTATATCATCTATTCACGAAGCTATAACAGGCTATAGATTCTGAAGGCTATAGATTCTGAATGGATCTGTTCTCTGGTAAGTAGATGGCTATACTTACCACTGGACTGTAGGCGTTAGATGATGTATTCACAAAGCTATAACTGGCTATAGATTCTGAATGGATCTGTTCTCTGGTAAGTAGATGGCTATACTTACCACTGGACTGTAGGCGGTAGATTTTATATTCACCAAGCTATAACAAGCTATAGGTTCTGAATGGATCTGTCCTCTGGTAAGTTGATGGCTGTACTTACCACTGGGCTGTAGGCGTTTGATTATCTATTCACCAAGCTATAACAGGCTATAGATTCTGAATGGATCTGTACCCTGGTAAGTAGATGGCTATACTTACCACTGGACTGTAGGCGTTAGATGATCTATTCACCAAGCTATAACAGGCTATAGATTCTGAATGGTTCTGTTCTCTGGTAAGTAGATGGCTATGCTTACCACTGGACTGTAGGAGTTATATGATCTATTCACCAAGCTTTAACAGGCTATAGATTCTGTATGGATCTGTTCGCTGGTAAGTAGATGGCTATACATACCACTGGACTGTAGGCGTTAGATGATCTATTCACCAAGC
>NW_016910146.1:0-362 GCF_001483705.2 Eufriesea mexicana
AGTGATCGCGGCATGTTGCGCTTGGTTAGGTTAGGTTAGATTTTGTTTGATCAGGTTGCCTTAGGCTTTTGTGCTATGCACAGCAATGCGGTCGATTTCTACGCTCTACTGTGCTCTAGCATATTCTGCCTGGCTATGTGGGTGCCAGCAGTAGTGGTCACGGCATATTAAGTTTGGTTTAGTTACGTTTGGTTAGGTTAGGGTAGGATAGATCCGGCTTTTATGCTATACAAAGCTGTTCGGTGGATTTCTACGCTCTACTGTGCTATAGTACGATCTGATTGGCTCAGGGATGCCAGCTATAGTGGTCTCGGCAAGCTAGGTTGAGTTAGGTTACGTTTTGATAGGCTAGGCTTGCCTGG
>NW_016910146.1:405-806 GCF_001483705.2 Eufriesea mexicana
AAATTGCCATCCTTTGGACCTCTGCGCTCCGCTCTCCTTTAATATTTTCTGCTTGGCGTTTGGGAGGCCAGCATATTGCACTCGGCCCGTTAGGTTCATTTAGTCTACATTTGGTTGGGTTAGGTTAGGTATGGTAAGGTAAGGGTATCCTTGACATTTGTTCTATTCGCAAACATTTGGTGGCTGCCAGCGCTCCGCTATGCTCTACTGTGTTCTGCTAGGCTCTGCGGATTCCAGTTATAGTGGTCTCGGCACATTACGTTAAGTTATGTTACGGTTGGCTTTATTACGTTTCGATTGGATAGGATTGGATTACTTCGACTTTTGTGATTTACGCTACCATTCGCTAGATGTCTGAGCTCTACATTGCCCTATTCTACCCTGCTCGACTCAGGGTAGTT
>NW_016910147.1:0-1131 GCF_001483705.2 Eufriesea mexicana
CTACTTGAGCTCAGTAGGACGCAGGAGGCCACCAAATTGCACTGTATAGCAGAGAAGTCGGAGGTATCCTAAACAAACCTAACCTAACCAAACATAACCAAACGAAGACTAACCGAGCCTAACGTGCCGGATCCAATATCCGGCATCTCCATCGCCATGAAGAGCATGTTAGAGGAGACGAGACCTCAGGGATCCATATGATCGCAGGGTATAGCAGTAAAGTCAAAGATACCCTTACCTGACCCAAACAAACGTAACCTAACCAAACGTGACCTAACTCAAACTAACGCTTCGCGGCATCCCTTTCTGGCATCCCCAGAGAAAATCAGAGCATATAAGGTCACAGCAGAGCACAGAAGTCCACCGAATATCAGTGTGTAGCACAAAAGTAGGTCAAAGCAAACCTACTCTCACATAACCAAACGTAACATAACCAAACGTTACATATATCAACCCAACCGGTCGCGAGCACCATTACTGGCCTGCCCAGACCCGAGCAGAAAATATTAGAGCACAGTAGAGCGCAGAAATCCACCGAGCAACAGTTTATACCACGAAAGTCAATTCTATCCGAACCTAACCAAAATAAGCGTAACCAAACCAAACGTAGCCTATCGCAAGGTAACGTGCCGAGACAATTACTACTGGCCTTCCCAGAGTCCAAGAGAGTATAGTAGGGCTATTTAGAGCGCAGAAAGCCACCAAATAGCAGTGCGTAGCGCAAAAGTAAGAGATACCCTAACCTCATCCGACCAAACCTGACCTAGCCAGAATTAGAGTAACTAAGACTAACGAGCCGAGGCCTCTATTGCTGGCCTCTTCGTAGCCAAGCAAAGCATATTAGGGGATAGTAGAGCGCAGGAATCACCGAATAGCAGTGTATGACACTAAAGACGATGCCATTCTTACCAAACGTAACCTAACCTAACCTGACCGAGCATAACGTATCTCTACCTGTCGTGCAACGACCGCCATTGCTGGCCTGCACGGAGTTGAGTTGAGTATATTAGAGCAATGTAGAGCGCAGGGAACCACCGAATAGCCGTGTATAGCGCAAAAGTTAAAGCGATCCTCTCCTAACCTAACCAAACGTAACATAACCGAACGCAACCTAACTCAGACATACGTGCC
>NW_016910148.1:0-836 GCF_001483705.2 Eufriesea mexicana
GATACCTGCGCCCTGCATAGCTTTACTAGCCTCCGTTTGCCTCTGGTGTGGCCAGCAGCAGTGATCGTTGCACGTTTGTTTGAGCTTGGTTACGTTCGGTTGGGTTAGGGTAGATTAAGTTTGGTTAGGATGGCATTGATGTTTGTGCAATGCACCGCTATCCGGTGGATTTCCGCACTCTGCTGCGCTCCAGTATATTCTGCTTGTCTATGTGAAGGCTAGCAGTTTTGCTCTCGGCACGTTAGGCTGAGTTACGTTACGTTCGGTTAAGTTGCGTTTCGTTAGGTTGAGGCAGGGTAGCTTTCACTTTTGTGCAATACACTGCTATTCAGTGGATTTCTGCGCTCTACACTGCACTACTATATCCTGCTCGATGCTCGGCATGCCAGCAATAGTGCTCGCGTTACGTTATTGTGAGTTTGTCTACAAGGTTACTTTGGTTTGTGTTAGGTCTGGATATCTTCGACTCTTCTGCTGCACACTGGGATACCATGCATTTCTGCGCCCTGCTCTCCTCCAGTATGTTCCGAATGTTTCTGGTCAGAAATTGTGGATGTGGCCCATTAGGCTGAGATAGGTTACGCTTGATTAAGTTAGGTTTCGTTGGGTTAGGCTGGGACAGCTTTGACTTCTGTGATACAAACTGCAATTCTATGGAATTTTGCGATCTACTGTGGGCTACCGCACTATGCTTGTCTGTGGGGACGCCAGGAATGATGGTCGCGGCACGTTAGTTTCAGCTATGGCACGTTTGCCTGGACAAGGCTTGGCGAGGTAAGGATAGGATACCTTTGACTTTTGTTCCATACACTGCTATTCGATGGGCATCTGCGCTA
>NW_016910149.1:0-3067 GCF_001483705.2 Eufriesea mexicana
TTGGGTCAGGCATGGGCAGCTTTGACTTTCCTGGTATACACTGTTATTCGGTGGTCTTCTGCGCTCTACTGCGACTACATTCATTCAGCTTCGCTATGGGAAAGACTGCAATAGTGGTCTCGGCACGTTAGGTTGGGTTTGGCTACGTTTGTTTTGGATAGGTTGTACCTGGTTGTGATAGGGTATCTTCGACTTTTGCGCTTTACACTCCAGCGCCGCGGATTTCTGTGCTCTACTGTGCTCCAGCCTATTCCGCTTGGCTTTGTGAAGTTCAGTAATACTGGCGTGGGGCTGTTAGGCGGAGTCAGGTCACTTTCGGTCTTGTTACGGTTGGCAACGTTGGGATATGGTAACTTTGACTTTCTCGCCGTACACTGCTATTCGGTGGAATTCTGCGCTCTACTCCGCTCTAGCTTATTCAGTAGTGGTCTAGGCACTTTGGGCTGACTTATGTTACGTTCGGGTATGCCTCGGTTGGTTAGGTTAGGAGATGGCAGCTGTGACCTTTGTGCTGTACGCCCTTGCTCGGTGGATTTCTGCGATCTGTTGCGCCCTAATGCGCTCTGCTTGGCCCTGGGAATGCCAGCAATCGTGGTCGCGGTACGCTATATGGAGATAGGCTAAGTTTGCTTAGGTTAGGTTATGTCACGTTAGATTAATATATCTTTGACTCTTGTGCTATGCACTGCTATTTGGTCGCTTTTTGTCCTCTACTGTGCTCTAGTATGTTCTGATTGGCAGTGGGGAGGCCAGAAATATAGGTCTCGTCGCGTAAGGTTACGTTAGGTTGAGCTTGGTTATAATACGCTTGGAAAGTTTAGGATTCGACAGCTTTAACTTTCATGCTATACACTGCGATTCGTTGGGTCTCTATGCTTTACGTTGCTCTGCAATACCCTGCTCGATTCTGGGGAGGCCAGTAATAGCTGTATCGGCCCGTCAGTTTGGGTTAGGCTACGTTTGGTTACGTTAAGTTAGTCTGGGTTTGGTTTGGATATATTTGACTTTCTTGGTATACACTATAATTCGGTGGATTCCTGCGCTCACCTGTGCTCTGCTATGTTCTGCTCTTCACTGGGCAAGCCAGTAATAGAGGCCTCGGCACGTAAGGCTGAGTTATGCCACGTTTGGTTAGGTTATGACAGAATAAAGAAGACCTTTGCGATAAACACGGCTACTCGGTGGGTTTCTGCGCTGTAGATTACACAAGTATGCTCTACATGGCTCTGTGGAGGTCAGCAATGGTATCCTCGGCGCGTAACATTTTGTTAGGCTACGTTCGGTTGTGTTAGGTTAGGACCGGTTAGGTTAGGACCGGTTAGGTTAGGATATCTTTGACTTTTGCGCTACATACTGCAGTGCGGTGGATTCCTGCGTTCTTCTGTGCTCCAGTATATACTGCTTGTATCTGAGGAGGCAAGCAATAGTGGTCTCGGCACGCTAGGTTGACAAAGGTTACGCTTTGCTTGGCTAGATTAGGATTGGTTTGATTAGGATAGCTTCGACCTCTGTGATAAACACAGCTATTCGGTGGATTTCTGAGCTCCACTGTGATCTAATGTACCCTGCTTCGCTTTGGGAAGTGCAGAAATAGTGACCGCGGCGCGTTATGTTGGGCTAGGTTTCGCTTAGTTAAGTTATGTTCGTTTGGGTTATGTTTATATGACTTTGACTTTCCTGCTATGAACTGCGATTCTATGGATTTTCGCGCTCTACTCTCCCCTAATATAGTCTGCTTGGCTCTGAGGTCGGCTGCAATAGTGGTCTCGGCACTTTTGGTTAAGTTACGTTACGTCTGCTTATGTTACGTTTGGAGAGGTTTGGATAGAAAGGCTTTGACTTTTGTGTTATACATTGCTATTTGGTGTCTTTCTGATCTCTACTCTCCTCTAATATGATCCGCTTGGCGATGGGTAGGCCGGAAATAGTGTCCTTGGCACCTTAGTTTGGATTATGTTACGTATGCGTATGTTAAGCTTGGTTAGGTTAGGAGAGGATAACGTAACCTTTTGTGCTATACATGGATATTCCGCGTAGTCATGCGCTCTACATTGCTCTACTATACACTGCTCGACACTGGAGTGGCCAGCAATAGATGTCGTGGCACGGCAAGATACGTTATGTTTCAATTGGTTACGTTACGAATTGTTGGGGGAGGAGGGAATAGCTTTGACTTTTGTGCTATACACTTCTCTTCGGTGTGCTTCTCTACCCTACTCTGCTCTGATATGTTCTTCATGGCTCTGTGGTGGCCAGCAACAAAGGTCTTTGCGCGTTGGGTTGAGTAAGGTTACGTTCGGCTAGGTTAGGTTAGCTTGGGTTTGGCTGGAGTGGCTTCGTCCTTTGTGCTGTACACTGCTATTCGGCGGTCTTCTGCACTCTACATTTCGCTACTATTTTCTGCTCCACCCTTGGGAGGCCAGCAACAGCGTTCGCGGCAAACAGGTTTGAATTATGTTACGTTTGGCTACGTCACGTTTCGTTAGGATCGGAAAGGATAGATTTGAATTTTGTGCCATGCGCTGCTATTCGATGCATTTCTGTACTCTACTGTGCCTTAGTATGCCCTGCTTGACGATGGGGTGTCCATCAATATTGGTTTCGGCACGTTAGGTTGAGTTATACAGCGTTTGATTAGGTTACGTTTGGTTCGATTGGGATAGGACAGCTTTGACTTTTGCATTATACAATAATATTCAGTGGATTTCTGCGCTTTACAGTGCTCTAATACGCTCTGCTTGGTGCAGTGTATGCCAGCAATTGTGTTCCCGGCACGTTAGGTTGGGATAGGCTTCGTTTGGCTGGGTAAGGCTATGACAGGTTAGGTTAGGATATCTTTGAATTCCATTGTGCTTTGCACCACTGTGCGGAGGATATCTGCGCTCTCCTGCGCTCTAGTATGTTGTGCTTTGCTCTGGTGCTGTCAGCAATAGTGGTGTAGGCAAGTTACGTTGGGTTATGCTACATTTGCTTATGTTACGCTTGGTTAGGTTAGGACAGGATAACTTCGACCTGTGCGCTATACACTGCTGTTCGTACGATATCTGCACTCTGCATTGCTCTGCTA